>NC_135018.1:1887500-2155000 GCF_051020955.1 Megalopta genalis
TCCATTTCGCATGAGAAAGTGCATTTTATGCATACAAAATTGAGTCGCGCGATTCGTACAACGGTTACACTTTTAATAACGTTTAAAATGTAAGCTTCGATGATATAAAAATGATCTTGGAACACGATATAACAATTGTAGCGGTGCCTCAGGGTCACCTCGAGTGACAAGGGGTGAGTGTCCCGAGTGCAAAGGGTTAACTTTTTTTTTTAACTGTCACATAGCTTGTTTATTTTTTAGCAAAAAGTTATTCTCCCGGTTACTATATTTTCTTTACCACGTGCTCGCCGTTACTGTACTTGTCACGTTTCGATTTGTGTTTCGTTTCAGCCCGTGCCGGTCACTCGGACGTGAATAAAATGAAATAAAGATAAATTCGTGTTCTACCAGAATGTGTACAATGTGTCCAGAATATCCAATGCTTGCGCCGATTTCCATCGATTTCCATGGATGTCGGTAAAAATTCGGCCATCTAATTAAGAGCGAACAAAGAGCCGAACAATCGAAAACAGAATTACACGGGCATCCATTTCCGGAGCCGTGGTAATTGAATTACATTGTGAACGCGAGCGCATGGTTGTGTAGATATGACAATTGAATGATGGGGCTCGCTAATCGATATCAGCATCGAGTGGAATCGGATCGGCGCGAAGAGCGATATTCGCGCGAGCGCGTAGCCGTCGTCGCTTTTCCTATCGAATTACGAATCCCAGTGCGATCGAATTACTTTCTAATTTAATTCAGCGACGATCCGAATCGCGAATTACGATATAATCGTAAATACTCCACGATCGTCCTTCGGCTTGAAAACGAAAATGGGAAATTTCGGAAGAGAAGGTGCGATTATCCGAGCCTCGAGGCTCGTTTCTGCATCATTTTCCCGAAATTATATTACTTCTGCGAATCGAAGGATTCCTGGGATCAATTGAAGCAACTTTTTCCTTTACAAAAATCTTCTCCGACGCATCGTTAACGAGTTATTAACGAAAAACAGCGACCAATGAGCGCGCGAAGCCCAGTTCCGCTCGTTGACTCGGCCCCGCCTCGCGCCAACCGAGCTCGCCTCCTATTGGTCATAGTTTTTCGTTAATATCTCCTAAACGAAGCCGCGGATCGCATTTTCGCTAAGGAAAAAGTTGCTTGAAACGATCTCAAGAACCCGTCATTTCGCAATACCATAATTTTAACATAATTTTGAATCACCCTACATATTTACCGATTGCCAACAATCATAAAAACGAGGCGTCTCGCAAATGATCGATTCTTTGCTTAGAAGCGGAAGAACAATTGCGCAGAGTTTGCTGGCACTTTGTAATTATAATTGCTCGAGTAATTGTATTACAATTCCCGCGTAATTCTGTCGAATTCGCTGTTGAAATCGGCGCGTGGGAGCTTGCCGTAACTAGTTCAGACAGAAGATGGTATACACCGCGTTATGGGCAGAGCGGAGAATTCGTTTGAAGGAGCTCATGAATAACAAATGCGTTCAGTGGTTATTTCTCACAGCGGCAAGCGATTCCCCGAACACGAAATTCCATACTCCCTCGCGCCGGGGGAGCGGAGGAATATCGAGAGGGCGGTAAATAATATCCACGCGTGTGTACAGGGCGTCAAGGCGATAAATCACCGGCCGGCGTGACAGGAAATTGAACTTTCGAGAATACTTATGCCCTCGTGATTATTCATGCCGATAGTGTGCGTTCTACTAAGTGAAAAGGCGCGAGAGGGAGGGGTGGGAGGGGGGGGGAGAGGGCAGGGGGCGAAAAAATGGACGACATCGTATTTTAGGCGGGATCGTCGATAATAAATAACGCGCCGCTGTTTCCCTCAATTCGTGCACGCGAATCAGAACCCGTGGGACACGGAAAGATACTTCCTTATTGTGTTCATCTTTTCCCATTTTCGTCTCGAAGCGAATGGTTGTCGCATCCATACTTCATAGCAGCATGCGAGAACGTCGGAATTTTTGCAGAACCCACGCTTGTCGCTGAAAAGCGTATGCACGCTTTCGTAATTCTCGATTGCGTTCCCGTTCCCGATTGGGTACCTAATTTCGAGTGTTCCGTAGCTCGAAGAGCCAAGCAGAATTGAAAATTGTGGATACAGTGATGTCTCTCTTATTGACGCTCGGATTGTCCACTAAATTGGATAATTTGGGAAGAGGAGATACGATTGTTCGAGGCTTGCGGTTCGTCAACAATTATAAAAACGAGCCGCAAGGTTCGAATAATCGTGTCTCCTCTAACAAATTAGAAATAAAGAAAGTTAGGCCATCGTTTTTATGCTAGCATTACCAATGTTTTCATAATAATTACACTGGCATGCTGGCCATTGCCTTGTCTCTCTTTCTCTCTTCTCTCTCTCTCTCTCTCTCTCTCTCTCTCTCTCTCTCTCTCTCTCTCTCTCTCTCTCTGTGTGTGTGTGGCAAATATTGCAACAAAAGAACGACGTCGATAATTTAAAAGATGACGACTTTTCGATTTTTCAATATCGAGATCTAAAATATTATAAGATATAAATTATTCTGATTGTTTCTATTATGGCCTCTGCGAGCGCAAGTACAGTAATGTCTCTCTAATTGACGCTCAGATTGTCCACAAAAATGGACAATTTTGGAAGAGAAAATGCGATTGTTCGAGCCTTGTGGCTCGTTTTTTATGATTATCGATTGTCAACAACTATAAAAACGAGTTGCAAGGCTCGAATAATCGTATCTCCTCTTCTCAAATTGTCTACAATAATGCCTCCCTTACTGACGCCCAGATTGTGCAGAGAAATGGACAATTTGGGAAGAGGAGATACGATCGTTCGAGCCTTTCAGCTCGTTTTTATAGTTGTTGACGATTCGTAACTATAAAAATGAATCGCAAGGATCGAATTATTTTATCTTTCTTTACCTAAATTGTCCATTTTTGTAGACAATCTGAGCGTCAATTAGAGAGACATTACTGTATTTCTGTACACAAGCTAAGCGTCAGTAAGAGAGACATTACTGTATTTACACTGGCCGAAATCTCCCGCATAGAATAAACGTTAGTTTTCTGTCTCTTCTAAGAAATTATTGCAATAAGAAAATTCCTAATTATTTTAACAGTGGCGATAATAGAACGTGAGATGAACCTGATCTAAATTCATGCATCGCAAGTTCTATCGTATTTATTTAGTGTTGCGGGTTACACGCGACTTTCGCTCCTCGCTTAAATTCGCTTCTTACGATTAATGCTCAAAACTAACGCTTAAAATTAACGCTTAAAACTAGTGCTCATAATTAACGCTGCGTCTCTCCTATTCTCTATTTCTTTCACTCCATGTTGTACAAGGTGTTGTCCCAAATATTGCTCAAAATCGGGAAACGAGGCATTGCTAAAGACTACTTGAACGATGTCCCACACCAGACGTCTTTAAGACGTCTTAAAGACGTCTCCATGCTATCTGCACATACGAAATATGCATTTATAGTCAAGAAAGACGAATATGACCTACGAAGAAATGAATTTGATTGCATTACAATAGTATAATAGTGGTAAATAGTATAATAGTATAATTAATATAATATGTAATATAATATAATATAATAATAATATATAATATAATATAATATAATAATAATATATAATATAATATAATATTATAATAATATATAATATAATATAATATAATAATAATATATAATATAATATAATATTATAATAATATATAATATAATATAATATATAATATATAATTAATTAAATAATAATATATTTAAAAGTACTATTAAAATAATAGTATAGTAGTGGTAAATTATACGCGTGCTGAAAATCAGTTTTAAAATAGTTACAGTAATGTCTCCCTAATTGACGCTCGGACTGTGCACGAAAATGTACAATTTGGGGAGAGACGATACGATTATTCGAGCTCGTTGCGGCTCGTTTTTATAATCGATGACAATTCTTAACTATAAAAACGAGCCGCGAGGCTTGAATAATTCGTATCTCCTCTTCCCAAAATTGTCCATTTCTGTGGACAATCTGAGCGTCAATTGGAGAGACATTACTGTACGTCGCTTCCATAACGAAGGCGAAGGTTTCAATTGTTCAGCAACGCGGTGTCGCAGCTTCTCAAGAAGTCAAACTTTTCAGCCCGGTTCCCACGCATTTCGCCTCGCCCAGGCTACTTTGTAATCTGCTTTGGTCGTTGTCCAAGCCGCGAACGAACGAGTCGCATATGCGGCTCCAGTTTTCCTCTCGCAGGGCCACATACTTCCATCGTTGGCTAACTGACACACCGAGGCAAAACGCGTGGACAAGCTGCCGCGGCAGTTGTAAATCATCTCTTAGAAACTTGGTTGCATGATCCAGCAGGCGCAACTTTGCCGAGTTAATTATACCACGAGGGCTTCCACCGTCTGCGACATTTGCAATTTGCATTATACTGCTTCCGCCGTTATATTTTCTTACCTCAACCGGTCTCATTAGTATAACGCTGCTGCGCTGTAATGTCTTCTTCGTTCAAGTATTCACAGTGATCCTAATCCTTTTGTTGCTAAATAGTTGTTCGATTCGGTTGTGCTTTCACTTTCTGCGATACGCTCTGAATTTTCGTTGCGGATGGAAAAGTTGAAAGAAGGGTTTTTCTTTGTTATCGTTCCAGCCAGTTGCAATCTAAAGAAACATTTGTACACTGATTCCGCAGAAATAATACATCAATTATTTTTACACTCGCTCGATCGTCGTACGATCCTCAGAAATAGTTGCATCAATGTTCGTCGAATAATGCTTTAACCCTTCGCACTCGAAGCCAATTTAATCGTAATTCTTAAAATAATTTGTCTGACTTATGGTATTTCTATTTTATAGGATGAAGTGCATTTTATGCATATGAAATTTAGTCTTGCGATCACTTGTGATGACAGTTACACTCTTAACGATTTTGTTATCTGTTTTCGTTATCTCTAATGTTCCAAATCGTTCGAGACAATTCTTAGAAAGTTAGTCCGTTTGATAAAGCGTTGACATGCTTTCCGTCGATAAATTAATTAAGACTGCGATTGCTGATACTTCTACATCATAAATAATCAGTATTAAATATACAAACAATTATGAGGTTCATTTTCAGAAGAGATTACACATTATAAAATATTAGATTTTATTACTTTTATAAAAACACCGCAGTATTTGGCTCGCAATAATAGATACACAACCGCAGTAATACATGCACGCGAATAGTTTCTCTACGTCACGCATTTCAATGAAATTCGTGCTTGCAGATATCGATAATATTTCGAGAAAAATAACCGTTCCAGTTGAAGAATAATAACCGTAGCCGAAATTGTCAATTTGTCGGCGCGAAAGGTTTCATTTTCTCCGCGAAAGTTCGGCACCGTTGAGAAGCCGCGGTAATGCCTGCACTTACCTCGGTGTTCCATGCGTGTCGAAGACACCGTCCGCGCGGAACCCGTAAGATCAACAAGCGCAAATTACACTACAAATTAATCCGGGGCAGGGCACGGTGATTTTCGTCGATTGCGGTTAATTAAAAGAATACAGACGAGCATTATCCTATTGACGTTCTTTCATTACGGGGCCCACGGGCAACGAGTTCGGGGATAGATTTTATCGCGGATGATTTACGGACTTTTTGCGCAAAGATAATGGGCCCCGGGTCGAAGGAATACGCCGATAGCCAATTTCTTGGATACCCAGGATACATGGGCGCGCACGCACCGTGCGCAACCTCTCTCGACGAAAAATAATCTCGTTTTTATCGGGCCCCGCAAAATCCTCCAATTAGCGCGCATAACATTACCGTAATTACAGTACCTACCGAGGGAACCGCGGCATCATCGATATGGTTAATACGGCTCCCCCGAAATATGGCGGGCCCTTCACCTTTCACGGCGAGATTATATTCCGCGCCGGGCCGGCTCGAAAAATCTACCGGTAAGTGCGGCCATTAAAACATAGCACCAAGTTTGAGAAAAGTAAGCGAAATAAATTGATCGCCATTACGCGAGGTGTTCGGCGATCATCGAACCGCCACCGGAAATTTCATCGCGATTCGAAACTTGAGCACTTTATCATCTATATTGGCCGCGATTACTTCTTGTCAGTCGCCGTATCTTTGCAACCCGATACCGAGACGTCGGGGTAAAAGTAGCCGATACCATTTTCTTGGAATCGCAGACGAATCTGTCGAAACTTTTAATCGCATTCGATGCACAGTAATGTCTCTCTAATTGACGCTCGGATTGTCCACAGAAATGGACAATTTTGGAAATGGAGATACGATTGTTCGAGCCTCGTGGCTCGTTTTTTATGGTTATCGATTGTCAACAATTATAAGAACGAGCTGCAGGGCTCGAATAATCGTGTCCGCTCTTCCGAAATTGTCCATTTTCGTGCGCAATCTCAGCGCGAATTAGGGAGAAATTATAGTATAAGACTCGATCGTGGGGCTTCGCGCGGAAATTAATTATTTCTATGAGGGTTAAATTTAGAGCTGAGCGTCAATTGGGAAGAATTTACTGTACAGTAATGTCTCTCTAATTGACGCTCAGATTGTCCAGAGAAATGGACAATTCGGGAAGAGGAGATGCGATTATTCGAGCTTTGCAGTTCGTTTTCATAGTTAGTTGCGATCAATTATTCAATACTTATTTTAATATATTTATAATATATTCAATAATAATAATTCTAATATAATATTCAATAATATATAATATATATAATATATTCAATAATTATTCAATAATAACAATTCGAGCGATTAAAGATGTATTTTATCGTTTCGACGATACATTGGCATAAATAAACCATCATTAATTAATTTATAAAGCATTAATTTATATAATAAATATATATATTCATTATATTTACATATAATATAACTAACAGCATATAAATTAAATTTATATACGTAATATAATTAATAATATATAAATTAAATTATATTTACTCTTTATATTATTATTTAAATATGATAATAATGTACGATTAACCCTTTGCACTCGAGTGGTGACTCTGAGGCATGTTTCAAGATAATTTTTATATTATCGAAGTTTATATTTAAAAAATCGTTAATAGTGTAACTGTCATCACAAGTGATCGCGAGACTCAATTTCATATGCATAAAATTCACTTCATCCTATAAAATAGAAATATCATGAGTCAGACAAATTATTTTAGATTTACGGTTAAATTGGCTTGGAGTGCAAAGGGTTAAAGCATTATTCGACGAACTTTAATGCTACTATTTCTGAGTATCGTACGACGATCGAGCGAGGGTAAAAATAATTGATGTATTATATCGAGTAAATGTTGTTATCTATAAATGATGTTGCTTACGATAATAATTAGGGCCGTATAATTGGGAGTTAGGACAGCAACGTTCCGTGTAACAAGCCACGCGGCGGTGGCGTCCCGTACGAAACCGCCGTCTGTATTATCTCGGAGTGACAAGCAGCTTACAACCTAATAAGACTACGATAACAAGACGTCACTGCACAGCTGATAGGAGATTGTAGTTTACAGCACGGTTTTACAGTCATTCTTGTAGTGACACTGCGTGTTACTCCGGTTAATCCGGTATCTCGCGCGATACGCACGCACGGCACACAAAAGCTTAAAGGAACAGCTGCTGTCGTTACGAATGTAATCGAAACGTGTTCAACAGATTGAATCGTCGCGAACACCACTTACCTTCTTCGTTTGTTTAAATATTCTCTCGTCCCGTTAATTTCCGAATTATTAACCCTTTGCACTCCGCTGTCCCCTCTCGTGGGACATCGTAATTCTAGCATATCACTCGGATGTCCCCTCTCGTGGGACATTCAAGTTTATTAGCGATTACGGAGAATTGAGTTATTTCAGCGCAACTTTTTGAGACACGCATGTTTCCCTGAAGTTTTCTCTGGAAATGGCACAAGAAATCAAATCAAAATATAGTAAAATTACTAAGTATATACAAGAAATGTCAGCGGGTTTTGACGAGAACGTGAGAGGCGTGCTCACGACGGTCCGAGCACTTCAAAGGCGCCACTTGAAAAGAGCGATAAAGCAAGTTTGTAGAAGAAAGGTCGGTATGCGAACATAGCACGCACTGTACAGTGAGATTTATAATCATACAATCTGGAGGAAAAGATTTTCAAAGCTGAACTCAGTCTGGTTTGAAGCGTCGAGCGGTATAGATAGATCTAACGAGTGAGAAAATCGGAAAAGTGATTCTTCTCTTGGTAAATAAATTGTTTGGTAAAAGTTTTTTTGGTAAATATCATCTTGCGAGTTAGTAATAACAATTAGAAATTTTCAACCTATGTATTTATTCATATTTTTTATTGGAACAATGGCAAAACCTTCAAACACGAATGAGTCTCATGACACAAGTAGTAGCGAAGATGAGCTCCAGATAGACGTTTATACAGATATGTTAGAAAGACTAACTGTAGAAGGTTTTCTTCTACAGTTAATCTATCCTTTTGATAGCAGTGACAGTGATATCGTCCAAGCAACAAGGCGACGAGAGAAAGAGTTCGCATAGATAGCGATTACAACAACAAAACAAAATTATACAAGATAAAATATTGACTTTTTTGTAAATTTCTCGATTTCAGCCAAATTCATATAAGCCAATATCATTATAATATGTTATATTAATAATTATATTATATAATATTATTTATATTAATATTATATTAATATGTATATATATATATATATATATATATATATATATATATATAAATAATATTATATAACATAATATTAAATATAATATTAATATTATGTTATATAATATTATTTATAATTCCAGTATCATTATAATATGTTAGTTAGTTCCAAAACCATACTAAATATTACTTGGGTCTGTAAATGCCCGTTTCTGTCAAAAAGTGGCGCCGAGTAGCTGGTAGCCAACGTCAAGAATGGTTCGGAGTGCTGAGGGTTAAAAACGACAACCGCGCGGCCTCGAATCAACTCCGAATATGTTTTCCCTTCGATTCGGATGAATTGATTTTCAAAATCGGCGCTTTCTCTACAGGTCGAGCCAGCTTCGAAATATATATATATATCTTTTTTTTTTTTTTTTTTTTAACAAAAGAAGCCGTGTTTCGCGATACAGAATTTTTCACTCGCCATACTGTGTTCCATAATATTCGGCGGTGAAATCGATTGTTCGAAAATTGTGAGGAACGCAAGAATGCCGTTTGCATCGCGCACGTTGCGTTTGATCATCGCGCGTTACAACAAAGAACGTTCACCGCAATGTTTTCGTATTTTGCATGATTGAACAAACTTTGTATAGACAATTAACGTTGGCTCCATTGTTCCCGCGATTTTCATGTTCCCTTTTCATACGATGCACAGGTCAAAAGTCGTACGGGGAAAATCAACGAGCGTGGTTTTTATACGGTTCGATGGGAAATTTGATTCTTTATTTAGATTCGTATGCGGAAAAACCGGAATGAAACGAATCGTTGCGAAATTGTAAAAATCCCTGGAACTATTTCGATTACGTTTATTAGAATCTTTTAATGAAATTACAAAAAAGGATTTCGTTTCAGTCTATTAGGATTGTTGTTAATTGTAGAAACAATTTCGTGGCTATTATAGCGAACAAACTTTGGACGGTGATGTTGGTTAAATTTTTGCATTTTATTTCCAGATTTTTATCTCTTGCTATTCGCCGATATTTAATTGATATTTAATTCGATCGAATTGTTCCCTTTAAATCGAGTTAAATTACTTTTTTAATTCTTATTTTCCTTCTTACAAATCAAATTCACTCTACAATGTTTAAATATGAATTTATATACTCGTTTACAATATAATTCAAATGTTGTTAGAAATAATTAACGTGCAACGATTATTCGCAAAATTCCAGTCACAATTTTTACATTTAATTTGAATTTCATTACAAATAAGCTACAAATGGCTATTTGAGCTAGGAACTATTAGAAAGGATGAATGAAAAATGTATATAGTGTAGAGAACATATTGATTATCGATAAAAAATACTGTAAATGCCATTGTAATATTATATCAATAACTTAATATTATTATATTTCGTAAAACTTGGCTACACACAAATGGCTATTTGAATTAGGAACTATTAGAAAGGATGAATGAAAAATGTATATAGTGTAGAGAACATATTGATTATCGATAAAAAATACTGTAAATGCCATTGTAATATTATATCAATAACTTAATATTATTATATTTCGTAAAACTTGGCTACACAAATGGCTATTTGAGTTAGGAACTATTAGAAAGGACGAATGAAAAATGTATATAGTGTAGAGAACATATTGATTATCGATAAAAAAATACTGTAAATGCCATTGTAATATTATATCAATAACTTAATATTATTATATTTCGTAAAACTTGGCTACAAATGGCTATTTGAGTTAGGAACTATTAGAAAGGATGAATGAAAAATGTATATAGTGTAGAGAACATATTGATTATCGATAAAAAAAATACTGTAAATGCCATTGTAATATTATATCAATAACTTAATATTATTATATTTCGTAAAACTTGGCTACAAATGGCTATTTGAGTTAGGAACTATTAGAAAGGACGAATGAAAAATGTATATAGTGTAGAGAACATATTGATTATCAATAAAAAAAATACTGTAAATACCATTGTAATATTATACCAGTAACTTAATATTATTATATTTCGTAAAACTTGGCTACAAATGGCTATTTGAATTAGGAACTATTAGAAAGGATGAATGAAAAATGTATATAGTGTAGAGAACATATTGATTATCAATAATAAAAAAATACTGTAAATGCCATTGTAATATTATATCAGTAACTTAACCCTTTGCGCTCGAGTGGTGACTCCGAGGCACCGCTAAAAAAATGTTTATATATCACATTCCAAAATAATTCTTACGATTTGTTAAAAGTATAACTGTTGTATAAGTCGCAAGACTCAATTTCACACGCATAAAAATGCGCTCTGTTATATAAAATAGAGACAAGCGTAGATCAGAAAAATCATTTCACATTTACACTTAAAATGTCTTCCAGTGCAAAGGATTAATTTTATTATATTTCGCAAAACTTCGTGTTTTCTTCTCGAGTAAAACCGTGGCACCCAGGCCAAGGCAAGCTAAATTTGCGTGACAGTCAATGGGTTAAAGAAAAGGAAGAGCCGCGACGAAAGATGATGGGATCCCAGAATAAGCGAGGGAAAAAAGAGCACGGCGATGTGTATGGCACAGTGACACAACGGCGAATGTAGGTGCCTTGTAAGTAATGTATGCTCACATTGTATACCGCCGTCTTGTCTCGTTGTTGCGGGCCATTTCACACGGCAAACAACCGGCACACGTGTCCACCCACTTCGGCGGGTGTTCGAGGCTGGCATGTGGGTTACTCGACGACACCCACGTGCTCTCGATGGCGAGAACGCGGCGACGAGACGCGCCACCGGACCCGACGCGTCTCGCCTAATTTGTTCCTCTGTCATGCAAACGACAATTTCAATTTTTCCTAGACGATGACGCTCTGTCGAACTCGTGACGCAACCATTGATTGGACGCCGTCGGAGTTCTTGCATTTTAATTCTGTTGGACAGAATACGGTACTCAAGCAAGGCTATTTAATTATATTTAAAATCTTCGGAGGCTGAACAAATGGAAGAAATTTTTTATATAGAAATAATAGTAATTACTTCGATTTGGACGTAAGTATAAGACATTATTGCAGAATGTAGTATTAAAATTTTATATCGGAGGCTAAACAAATAGAAGAAATTTTTAATATAGAAAATATAGTAATCACTTCCATTTGGACACAAGTATAAGACATTATTGCAGAACGTACTATTAAAATTTTATATCGGAGGCTAAACAAATAGAAGAAATTTTCAATATGGAAATAATAGTAATCACTTCGATTTGGACACAAGTATAAGACATTATTTTGCAGAATGTACTATTAAAATTTTATATCGGAGGCTAAACAAATAGAAGAAATTTTTAATATAGAAATAATAGTAATCACTTCGATTCGGACACAAGTATAAGACATTATTGCAGAACGTAGTATTAAAATTTTATATCAGAGGCTAAACAAATAGAAGAAATTTTTAATATAGAAATAATAGTAATCACTTCGATTTGGAAGTAAGTATAAGACATTATTGCAGAATGTACTATTAAAATTTTATATCGGAGGCTAAACAAATAGAAGAAATTTTTAATATAGAAATAATAGTAATCACTTCGATTTGGACGTAAGTATAAGACATTATTGCAGAATGTACTATTAAAATTTTATATCGGAGGCTAAACAAATAGAAGAAATTTTTAATATAGAAAATATAGTAATCACTTCGATTTGGACGTAAGTATAAGACATTATTGCAGAACATAGTATTAAAATTTTATATCGGAGGCTAAACAAATAGAAGAAATTTTCAATATGGAAATAATAGTAATCACTTCGATTTGGACACAAGTATAAGACATTATTGCAGAACGTAGTATTAAAATTTTATATCGGAGGCTAAACAAATAGAAGAAATTTTTAATATAGAAATAATAGTAATCACTTCGATTTGGACGTAAGTGTAAGACATTATTGCAGAACGTACTATTAAAATTTTATATTAAAAAATTACTCATTGTAAAGACCCCCATTGTCAATCGTTCCGACGTTTTTATTAACAATTGTATACGTTCGTTGTTCTATATATCCTATGCTTACGTCATTTATAATTTTCCTGCATCATATTAAATATATTTATTAAATTAACAACAATTTAATTCTATAAACAGCAAAATTTAACGTTTAAATATTGTTAAAGATAAAACGTTAATTACGTGATTATTTTGGTACAAATTTAATCTTGAGCTACGCGTGGAAAATCTGAATCTGCATCTTGAAATAGATAACACGTGGTGAGATCATCGAAACAGCATGACGTTCTAACGACGTTCTTGCCAACAGATGGCGAAATTTTCGAACTGCTCTCTCGCTGCTGAAATTGTGAGCTGTGTGCTTGATATAGCGTCGTCGCAGCTCGACGAATTAAGATCATACTTCATAGGATCAGTTCTGTAGTTGATCAGTTTTTTCTCTCTGTTCAAACTGAGAGTCGATGCAACCACGATGAGGAGGCGTAGCTCCTTTCCCTGAGCGTGAGGAAGACTCGGGAAGTTGACTTTGTTCAATTTCTCAGTCATCGATGATCGTTCATCCCTTGTACTTCGTGCAAGGGAGGTGGGAAGTGGAGCTTTCTGAGTGGCTGTTTAATTTATTTGAAAACAAAAAAGTATCTTAGATACGAGACGTTTATTTTGAAAGTGGCATAAGTCACTTTGTTTTTAAGTCGATATATTTAAGGGTTTGCGTTTTAACACGTTTAAAAATATGGGGATGCCAACTTTCGAGAAGATTTACTTGTATTTGTTATCTCAGGATAGTGATATTTTTCTCAGTATAAATAATTTCGCATATAAACATTAAAAATTCACCACTTTTCATTACGGTAAAGTGACTTGTGCCACTTTCAAAATAAACGGCTCATATGTTCTAAGTAAAGTAGACTTTTAGTTCTAGAGATATGAAATAACGAATTTCTAATTTAGTGGGAAGTAAATAACAAATTAGAATTCTAAATTCTTTAATTTTTGGGGTGGATTTTATAACTGCAACTCTTACAAATATTTATTTACAAGTTCTAGTAAATCAATCCGAATATCTCAAAAATGTTTAATATGATTGCTGCAGAAAGCTTTGAAATTTTGAATGAAGATCCATAGTTTAGTCATTATTATGTACAAAGATTAATTTTGTATAAAGATTAAGGAAAGTCATACGAAATATACTTTAATTTTGGCTGCAGGTGAAATGCGTTTGTTTCAAGTGAACTTTTTATGCTTCCGTTGTACCAACATTCGCGCGAAATGTGATTTACACTGAAAAAAAAAACGTTCGTTATAATGGTCACTTCTAATCATGGTCCAAGGAACACTATAATTGATACATTAACAATGCTGGGGGAACAGTACTACATTTCACATTTACGAAAACTGCATTACGCTGTTCCATTATTTATGCCATTCCGAATAAACCACCTTTCCGCTGCCTATCTCCATTGTTAAAACGTTTTGTTACATTAATATCCAACTTCGTGTGTGGTGGTGGTGTTGATGTACATAGAACATAAGATATTCAAGAACGATATCTACGTAAGAATTAAACAATTTTTGTGCATGTTATATTTTTATTTTTGCAGTTTAAATGCTACTGTGCCCTCAGTTCTTTAAAAACAGCAGAATTGTAGTTATTACATAGATTGAAAAAAAAATGAGAATACATTAGATAAATGTGAAGGGTTATATATGCTTTAATTACAAAAATAATATAAACTTAATATTGCTGCATATGATGTGGATAATTTGTACAATAAATTCGATAATAAAAAATGGATGGAAAAAGACAGCAGAATTATAGTTATTACATAGATTTAAAAAAAAAAGATGAGAATATATTAGATAAATGTGAAGGGTTATATATGCTTTAATTACAAAAATAATATAAACTTAATATTGCTGCATATGATGTGGATATATTTGTACAATAAATTCGATAATAAAAAATGGATGGAAAAAGACAGCAGAATTATAGTTATTACATAGAGATTTAAAAAAAAAAAGAAATGACAATACATTAGATAAATGTAAAGGGTTATATATGCTTTAATTACAAAAATAATATAAACTTAATATTACTGTATATGATGTGGATATATTTGTATAATAAATTCGATAAAAAAAATCGATGGAAAAAAGAAATTCACCACTTCGCAGTCGGTAGGACTCGAACCTACGCTCCCAGAGGGAATCTGATTTCTAGTCAGACGCCTTAACCACTCGGCCACGACTGCTCCTTGGAAACACTGCTTTCATTTATGAACGCCTTGTGCTACTACAGTAATAACTATTCACTCAATACAATTTTATTTCATTCTAAATAACTTTTGCTTGTGTTTTATTATATACAAACTGTCAAGGTTACGTCAAGGTTATGTGTTATGTGTTTTATTATATACAAACTGTAAAAAAGTATTTTAAAATATATAAAAACAACGTATACATTTATATATTCTTACTTTTATACGAAGTTACGAAATTCTATTTTAGGAAATCTTGCTGTTTAAATTCACATATGATACATTAACCAATATATATAAAAATATGTATACCAATTATTAGCGACTCCCTTTGTTACAAAATCCTTACAATTTATTTTCAAATTAACTTTCTATTCGCTCTAAACATCTTAAACGAAAACAAAAATGTTGTTCCTGCAAATGTAATTACAATGTAATTTACGCTGGAATGGATTCCACGACGTTCACAATATCTTTCATCGAAAAAAAAAGAAAATAAAAATTAGTCAAGAGAGTCGTGATATCGCACAACACAACGCTAAAATTAAAATACATATCTCCGTAACTAATATTTTTTCGATATCAATAGGTTAAAAAATGATTTTTTGTAAAGAGCTTCATCGATTGCCGCAGGAAAAAACATACGATCCGTTTGAAAAAAGAAATATTAACGACCGTCATACCTCTACCACGCGTCTGCCCGCAAAAAAATGCTTGATTAACAGGTCGAAAAATTGCGCAAGGGAAGAAGCAAAATAGAAAGCGGCTATATAATCTGGTCAACAAAGCAACGATCAGAGGCGTGAACGAAATACAAAGCGGCTAATTCGACAAACCGGAGCGTAGACAGGAGGGCGGCAGGGACGGGGAGGATGGGGTGGGCCCCCTGGCAAATCGGCACGTAATTACGGGCGTGGTTTGGGGGCTAATTACTGAAAGTAGCGTCAATGATGCACCGCGTTTTAGCAGCGCGAGCGATCGCCGACATATAAATTTACCCCTTAACTTCGTAATATCCCTTCTGCTCGCGCGACTAATGGCAGCGGTGTTTACACGGTAAACGCGCGTCGTTAGTTTCGTCCGGTGGAAGCTAAAGGCTTTATTTAACAGCAAACAGGAAGCATGTGCCACGCCGGATACGCGCTGTAACAGGGTATTGTAACCGCCACGGTGTTTCGGACGACATATAGCGCGAAGAAAAGCCGCGACCGAGCGGGTCCGAGGGAAAGCTAATCTGGTTTTTGGAGATGCTTCTTTAGGAACCCTTTCTTTGCTCTGCGGCAGCTCCTATAATTTTTCGCATCTATGGCTAGGTGTGTCTATAAGGCTATCGGGCTGGTGCTGCAACATTTTTTATATTTGATTAATATGTATTATATTGTTTATTTGATTAATATATATTATATTATATATTTGATTAAATTTTTGATTTGTATTTATATCTATATTATGTATTACATTACATATTTGATTAATATATGTTATATTATACTATATTATACTATATTATACTATATTATACTATATTATACTATATTATACTATATTATACTATATTATACTATATTATACTATATTATACTATATTATACTATATTATATTATATTATATTATATTATATTATATTATATTATATTATATTATATTATATTATATTATATTATATTATATTATATTATATTATATTATATTATATTATATTATATTATATTATATTATATTATATTATATTATATTAATATATTAATTATACAAAGACAAATTCCTCGGAGAACCACGCATCGCGGGAAACATTATTTCTACCCTTTATGGCAGGGCTGAGGCAGACCTGGACAGGTTTTAAATATTATGTGCATTTAAATATTATATGCTTTATGTATTATATATTTAATATTACGTGTTATATTATATAATATTATATAATTATTATATAATTTTATTATTATTATTATATATATATATATATATATATATATATATATATATATATATATATATATATATTTATTTATTTATTTATTTATTATTTATTTAATTATTACACTATTATATATATTTATTTTATTATTATTATATATAATTTTTTATTATTATATAATTTTCAAATTACATTATTTGAGATATATTACATTATTGTTTTTCCCCGTTCCTTCGCATCCTTTCCCGCTTTCAATCGAAACATTCCTGCGTCTCTTTGTAGTTCCCTCGTTCCGCCTTGTCTCAATGTTCTCCGAACTATTTTATAACGTTTGCAAGTCGCCTACCGCGTTTCCTGATCATGACAGTTGCACTCGGTTTGCGGAGATGCGGCTATTGTCTCGCTAAGCCGAAACGGAATTCTTTGCAAAATTAAGCTGTTCGCAACTTGAAAAGAAAGCGAACTCGCTTTGAAGAAAACCGGATGGAAGAAGAATACAAATTCCGTGGAAGGACGGAACAATTAATGTGCTCGAACCCTCGCGGATTAGTATGGTCGGTCTACATCAGAATTGAAAGGGAGAGATCGACCGCGTTTTTAATGCGAAGTAGAAACGATGCGTACTATCGAGGTTATACAGTAGTTTCGAGAATAATATATCTACTTAAAATTAGAATAGCGTAAATATACTTGCCTAGCTGTTAATTACTGCTAAAAATATACAGGGTGTCCCAGGTTTTAACGTTCAAACTTTGTTAGTGTATTCTATGGCACAAAGTAAGAAAAAAATGTTATGTAAACATAGGTCATATAAAGCTTTATGAAGAAGTTATAACAAAAATTCAGAATAGGAATAGTAATCGACTTGCTGTTACTGCGAGCATTGGCTTGAATAGATCAGCACATGCCGTGTGTTTATGTAAGCTGTATTTATTAATACATTTCGAAACGTATTAATAACCGTTGTTGACAATACATGATTGACATCGATCGAAGACTTTTTTATATTTTTTATTTTTTTTTTTAGTTGATTACTATTCCTATTCTGAATTTTTGTTATAACTTCTTAATAAAGCTCTATATGATCTATGTTTACATAACATTTTTTTCTTACTTTGTGCCATAGAATATACCGACAAAGTTTGAACATTAAAACCTGGGACACCCTGTATATTAGCCAGAAGAAGCTTTCAGTGAAGAAGCTTTAGCCTTGTTGGGATTATGGAATGAAAAAAACGCACACCAAAGTCCCCTTCTTTGTAGTATCCTGGTTCATTAGTCAGGAAGAACCCTGGTTGCAATTCGACTGGTCCACACGTTGTGTCTGATGTGGCCACTTGCAAGTAGGATATACTAATAGGTGCTGAAAATACGAGAAATAGTACAATTACTAAAACTTATATTAAGTTTTTATTATATTTATACTAATATACTATATACTATACACTAATACTACTACTACTATATACTAATATACTATATTAATATACTATATTATTATTTATATACTATATATTTATAGTATATATTATAGTTTATAGTATATTTATAGTTCATATTATATATTATATATTATATTACTATTTATACCCTATTATGTATTTATTATTATACTATTGGGTTGGCAACTAAGTAATTGCCGATTTGTTCAATGAAATAAAAAATTTTTTTTTACTTGGAACGAAGTTTAATCTGTAATGTACTTTTCATTTTGTTCGATGACCTTTTGCCATCTCTCCGACAACTTGAAAATTCCACGCTCGTAGAAAGTCTGATCCTTTTCGGCCAAAAACTGAGTTAAGTGAGATTTTACAGCGTCATCATTGTTAAAAGTTTTACCACGAAGGGAGTTGTCCACGGATCGAAATAAGTGGTAATCCGATGGCGCGAGATCAGGGCTATATGGTGGGTGTAACATCAATTCCCAACCAATATCCATCAATTTTTGCCAAGTGGACAAAGAGACGTGTGCGGCCTAGCATTGTCCTGCTGGAAAATGACGCCTTTACGATTGTTGGGATTATGGAATGAAAATGAATATGATTCTAATTCTTTTCTTAAAAAGACTTTATTTTATTCCTTTATTGAGAGTAGGTATATGGGCGAAAACGATCGAGCGACCAAACTCTACTGAGAGTCCGGTAAGAAAAAATGCTTCTTTTATACCCTTCTTGGGTTCGTCTTATCCACCAATCGGAGACGTTTATTTGTCGCGTTTCACATTCTATGCGTGACGCTGGGATCCCCAAACAGTCAGGGCACGATGTGTATCTAATGGTACCGGTGATGATGTATCGCGGTATCTATTATATACACTTTACATCACCGTCGTTGCCCACTGACGGAACCGACGAAAATGTAAACCGATATCTTAGTATCTTAGTACTAAGTAAACTATAGATTAATTTTTGTTCGAGGCTAAAATTTCCTTTTTTTTCAACAAGCCTAAACGCAATTTGCAAGATCAGGGCACAGTTTCGCGACGATTGCAATACGTGATCGTGCGAGCGTCTCGTCGAGTTTTATTTTTTATTATTATATTTTTGTATTATTATATTACAGTATTATAATATTTTTCCCTTCTGTTACTTCTATTTTTACCTTCTATTACAGCAAAATATATTTCTTTTGCCGAGCAAACATCGTCCAATTTCCTATCGATATTTTCCTTTTATTTATCAATTTTTATTCTATTAATTTACAACGCGAACGAATGCTATCCGCTGGTCCATGTTACACCCACTAGCCCATATTACATGTCAAAAAGATCATTTCCCACTTATCCGCGCGAGCGTATTATTATCCGAGGCTGTTGAAGCGAACAGCGCCGCCGCCGCGCGTAAATTCGCAATTACCGTAGCCGGCCAGATAAATTGCCAGAAGTATCGTCGGCTACGCACTCGACGAGCAAGGAGGGCGGAACAATTCTCATCCGAAATCACCTTATCATATTTCATAGCCCGTTACACCCTTATCAGTTTCCCGTTTCACCGACGCGTATCCTGCCGCGTCGGTTAGGGCGCGTATCGCGCATAAAATATTCACGCCTCGACTTCACGCTTCCTCGGTCACGCCCCTCGATGTTTAACGAGCCGCTTTCAATTCTGACTTTCGATTGCAACGAGGGAGGAAGGCTCGCCTCTTTTCTCGTACAAAGCACGACGGGGAAAGCCGCCTCCTCCCCGACCCGCGCGCTTCGAAGAGGCGGAGAACACACGCATATAGACCGGGTAGCACCGATTCACGGGCAGCCAACCGTGATGCCTGATAGCTTTGTTGCGGCAAACACGCAAATGAGAACCGCTGCAGAAAGACGCCCGCCAAGTAGAATAGGAGTGGAATCCTTTCGCGGGCTCGAAAGGATAACAACGCCGGAGTACAATGCCTAGTGTCATCCACATTCCTCGATTCCCGAGCGCGCATAGAACAGAGATTAAGAGAATCTGTTTCCCTTTCTTTCGTTCCCTCTTATTAGAGGCTCCGCGGTATCGTCGTGCTCGTCGACGTGTGCCGTTGCATTTCCGACGACGTCTTTGCTTAACGCTTTGTCGTGCTGTCACGTTTGGGAGACGTGGTCAGATAATCTGGTCAGAAATGATTATCGTGTCTGAGAGACGTGGTCAGATAATTTAACAAGAAATGATTATCACGTCTGAAAAAGTCGTGAAAAATAGGGTCAGAAATGATTATCACGTCTGAGAGACGTGGTCAGATAGTCTGGCCAGAAATGATTATCGTGTCTGAGAGACGTGGTCAGATAATCGAACCAGAAATGATTATCACGTCTGAAAAGATCGTGAAAAATCGGGTGAAAAAGTCGAGTCAGAAATGATTAGCACGTCTGAGAGACGTGGTCAGATAATCTGGTCAGAAATGATTATCGTGTCTGAGATACGTGGTCAGATAATTTAACCAGAAATGATTATCACGTCAGAAAAAATCGTGAAAAATCGGGTCAGAAATGATTATCACGTCTGAGAGACGTGGCCAGATAATCTGGTCAGAAATGATTATCATGCTGTGAGACGTGGTCAGATAATTTAACCAGAAATTATTATCACGTCAGAAAAAATCGTGAAAAATCGGAAGAAAAAAATCGGGTCAGAAATGGTTAGCACGTCTGAGAGACGTGGACAGATAATCGGCAGATATAATTGTCGCGTCTGAGAGTCGTGGTGAAAAGATCGGGTCAGAAATGATTATCATATCTGAAAGACATGATCAGATAATCGGGACAGAAATGAGTATCACGTCTGAGAGACGTGGCCAAAAGATCAGGTCAGAAGTGGTAATCATGTCTAAGAGACGTGGACAGATAATCGGTAGATATGATTATCACGTCTGAGAGACGTGGCCAAAAGATCAAGTCAGAAATGATAATCACGTCTGAGAGACGTGTATAGATAACCAGTAGATATGATTATCACGTCTGAGAGATATGGTGAAAGGATCGGGTCAGAAATGATTATCATATCTGAGAGACATGGTCAGATAATCGGGACAGAAATGAGTATCACGTCTGAGAGACGTGGCCAAAATATCAGGTCAGAAATGATAATCATGTCTAAGAGACGTGGACAGATAACCAATAGATATGATTATCAGGTCTGAGAGTCGTGATGAAAAGATCGTGCCAGAAACGATTATCACGTCTGAGAGACGTGGTAGAGTAGTGAAGATCGATGTAGAAAATTAGTGGAAGTACTAATGGAATATGCTACACGCGGCCGTTGTATTTTCGGAGGCTGCCCTGTCTCTAAATCCAGTTGAACGTGACGCCTCCAAACTTTCTTCACGGGCATTAACATTTCAATCTTTTGTTTCCTTCGTTCGTTGTCGGACTGCACGTGTTTCTATTAGGTTAGCCGGGAAGTTTGTGTGTTCCAAGATGCAGAACTAATTCCAGTTGGCAAGTTCGGTGGAAGGAGAGAAGCAGCGAAAAGGAACATTTTCGGCAGATTATGTTATTTCAGGAAACGCGCAAAATCCGATAGGAAAACGAGAAGAATGCAATTGAAGAACGCTTTTGTAAGATCTCGTTATTTTTCGGTATTTTTCGCTCAACGATTCATTCACGCTCGGCATTTTAGTAAATTTTCGTTGTAGGCTCAGACCAAAAAGTCGAACAACGAGAGTCTTTTACATTCTTTTTTTTGTCATTCCAAGTAATAGCAAAATTTAAACAAAAGCGTCTAGTCATCGAATGTATACAGATCGAATAGGAATCTAATATATATATAGTCTAATAGATTTATTATAATTATTAGATATTATAGATTACTATTATAGTAATCTATATTATTATAATATCTATTATTATAATTATTATATATAGATTACTAATCTACGGGAATAGACTATTTCCCGTAGCACCTAAAAAAAAATTCAAGTCGTTTAGTTCAATCTAAAAATAAATTACTGCATTTTAAATGGCGTACGTACGCTTTCGTGAACCGCCGTACGTGTCCGTTCTCTATAATTTCGCTGTCTTTCTTCCAGCAACTATGTTTAAGCGTCGGTTACGAGCGATACTAGCATTCCAAGTGGAGGGGGTGGCGGAGGAGGGTATTGTAATAGAATTATATCACATTCCTTCCACCTAATCCGCGTACATTCTCTTCACTAGCTTCGTTGTTACGAGAATTCCAGAAGTTGTACCAGGTGATGCGAACGTGATTAAGGATGAACACGTAGTTTTCCAGACGTTTGCAACGGCTGAAATAATTGCCCGACGTTACATGGCATTGCTACGGGCTTTTAGACTGTTCAAAGCTTTCAATGCAACGAGGAATATTCGGCGAACGACCCAACGAAACCAGCGAGACTGATTCGTAAGTTTCCTGTATTCTAGCAGCACGACTTGTCTGCGTGACTGCTGTAACTTCTCGACGAGCGTTGCGACTCGTTTTTATGATTCCCAAATTGTCCACTTTCGCGCACAGTCCGAGCGCGAATTAGGGAGACTTTGGTGCACGTTGAAGCGAGCACGCCGACGCGCGGGATTGCGAGACATATTTCTTTTGGCGATTTAAAGCTAAGCGAACTAGACTTTCTGACATTGAAGAAAATATTCAAGCCATTCGGACAGAATATTCTAAAGTTGTTGCTGTATTAAAAAGTCGCCGAATATTCCCGCGACCGACTTTAAATTCTCCCTAATCGACGCTCAGTTCGTACACAAAAATGGACAAATTTGGAAGAGGAGATGCGAATTAAAAACTCCCGATCTGCAACTTCGATTTTTAGGGTTTTGGCCGTGATTTATGACTTTTTTATTTACCAATGTGCACCGTATCCACGCTATAGGCTCGGAGAAATCAACAAATTGGCCTACGAATGGAAGACGCGACGGTTATTCTCATGGTTGAACTTCGATTTTTAGGGTTTTGGCCGTGATTTATGACTTTTTTATTTACCAATGTGCACCGTATCCACGCTATAGGCTCGGAGAAATCAAGAAATTGGCCTACGAATGGGAGACGCGACGGTTATTCTCACGGTTGAACGGTAAAGCATTCGCGACACTAAACGAAACGAAAACTCCCGATCTGTAACTTCGATTTTTAGGGTTTCGGTCGGGATTTATGACTTTTTTATTTACCACTGTGCACCGTATCCACGCTATGAGCCCGCAGAAATCAACAAATTGGCCTATGAGTGGGAGACGCGACGGTTATTCTCATGGTTCAACGGTAAAGCATTCGCGACACTAAGTGAAACGAAAACTCCCGATCTGCAACTTCGATTTTTAGGGTTTTGGCCGTGATTTCCGGCTTTTTTATTTACCAATGTGCACCGTATCCACGCTATAGGCTCGGAGAAATCAACAAATTGGCCTACGAATGGGAGACGCGACGGTTATTCTCATGGTTGAACGGTAAAGCATTCGCGACACTAAACGAAACGAAAACTCCCGATCTGCAACTTCGATTTTTAGGGTTTCGGTCGGGATTTATAGCTTTTTTTATTTACCACTGTGCACCGTATCCACGCTATGAGCCCGCAGAAATCAACAAATTGGCCTATGAGTGGGAGACGCGACGGTTATTCTCATGGTTCAACGGTAAAGCATTCGCGACACTAAGTGAAACGAAAACTCCCGATCTGCAACTTCGATTTTTAGGGTTTTGGCCGTGATTTCCGGCTTTTTTATTTACCAATGTGCACCGTATCCACGCTATAGGCTCGGAGAAATCAACAAATTGGCCTACGAATGGGAGACGCGACGGTTATTCTCATGGTTGAACGGTAAAGCATTCGCGACACTAAACGAAACGAAAACTCCCGATCTGCAACTTCGATTTTTAGGGTTTTGGTCGGGATTTATGACTTTTTTATTTACCAATGTGCACCGTATCCACGCTATGGACCCGGAGAAATCAACAAATTGATATATGAATGGGAGACGCGACGGTTATTCTTATGGTTGAACGGTAAAGCATTCGCGACACTAAGCGAAACGAAAACTCGTTTAGCCATAACAGTTTCTAGTGCGGATAAGGCTCGACCATCCCGGAATTACGTACAAATGGATAACGTTATCCACTCGGCGGGCGCCACTAAATCGTTTTATCCCGGGCTAGTAGTATGCCGGCGTTTATTCAAGTTCAGCTTGCCGGGCCATTTTTCTGAAACTGTTCCGACTGGGGGCCATTACCAGCTCGAGTCGCGGAGAACGTTAAACCGTTCCGGCTATCGTCATTGCGATACGACGCAACTTCTGTCCCACGGGAAGCCTCTCCACTCTTAAATACGCGGTAGTTAACTCGCTCCCCCGAAATCCTGACTCGTTCCGTTTCCTTCCGTGAAATGTTGGAGGGCCGAAGCTCTCCCCGAGTTCCGCACAGAGCTTTCGCTGGGCGCGCAACGAATCCGATTTCGTTGCTCCTAGCCGTCGCGAGTCACTTGTTATCGCCGGTGATTTAAGCCTCGAAAATTGTTCTCGCTTTACTTTGCGGCTATCTCCGCTCGCTCCTCCGAATCGGATCACTTTTTATCAACCGTGTTCGCGTTTCTTCTCGCGACCGTCTCTTCGTCCGTGACACCAGCGCGTTCCATCGTTTAATTAATTAGCCGGCTAGAAATAGTTAGTATTGTCGCTAGGTTCTCGAGTGACTTAATCGTCGAATTCTTCGACTTTCTGGTCACAGTTTTTGGCAACGTCTTGTACGGATGACTAACGAAAAATAAATAATAATGAAGCGAATTTTATCGGGCACTGTCGAACAAATATTCTCGATGAAATAATGTTAAATTTATCCTCATAAAATGTTAATATGCGATGATTAGATGCAATAGAATAAAGAATCATTTGAATAATAATTATTCGAATAAATAGATGGAATAATTTAACGACTTAATGATTTTAATGAATTATTCGAATAGATAGAATAATTTATGGCGAATAATAAATTATTGGAATGAAATGCTCGACTGGAAATTTTTTGTATTTTTAATGTATATTTATTTAAATATATAATTATATTTAAATATTATATTATATTATAACATAAAATATAATATATTATAATATATATTATATTATAATATAAAATATAATATATTATAATATAAAATATAATATATTATAATATATATATTATATATAATATTATATTATATTTTTATTATATTTTTAATTACACCGGCGTTCGAATACTTTTGCATACTAGTGTACGCATGTGCATCGTTTTAAGTGCTCGTTTATTGCTTAGATGGTATCCGACGAAATCGATGTGCATACATTGAATATTTCATCGAGAAATATTCCATTCCTTTTTGTCGCGTCGACAACCGCAAGATTTTAATTTCAAATCATTTTGGAAAATTAGACTTTCATATCCATCGTTGCTCTAGCGCAATTCAACCTCTTGTAACCGCCCCTGGAAATACAGACAATGGAAAATTAGCACGGCGAATAAAAGAACGAAATTCCTGTAGACAATCGAGACCATTCTCACCCTGTTTGAATATTCTATTATAGTTAAGAGAATCATTACCGTTCCGCGAAACCCGGCAGTTTTTATTCGCAGAACGGTTTCACCTGCAAAACCGAATGAAGTGATACTCTCGCTCCCCCCTCCCCCCTCCGCTTACGTTTATATAGGCCAGAGCGTTTATTGCATTTATATAATTACATTATTTTTACTTGCGAGATTGATAAATTTATAATTCAACGAAAACACAACGAAAAGTCGATATTTTGGCACTCTGCCTGTCAGTTTTTATAGGCTTATATTTTATATAATTTTGTTATATCATATTTTATTATGTCTTATATAATTTTATTCTATCATATTTTATTGTATTCTATATTTGTTTCATACTTTGTATTATATTTCATATTTGTTTCATATTTTATATATTATATTTCATATCTGTTCCACATTCTATATTATTTTGTTATATCATATATATTTATTTATATATATTTTGTTATACATATAATATATGTATATGTATAGAGTAAGTGTGAGTAGTATTTGTATTATATTTCATATTTGTTTCATATTTTATATATTATATTTCATATCTGTTCCACATTCTATATTATTTTGTTATATCATATATATATATATGTATGTATAGAGTAAGTGTAAGTAGTATTTGGCTTACAGAAACATACGCGCGTGTACGGTCACTTCGCATTGCGCTTTTTAATGAAATTCGCGCTTCCAGAGATGCGATATTTTGAGAAAACTAAACAAGTTCGAGTTGAAGAATAATAGTTACATAGCTGAAGCTGTCAATTTATCGTCAACAAACGGTCCTATTTTCTCCGTGAAAATTCTCTTTCATTGAGAGAAGCCGCAGTAATACCAGCGCTAACCCTAGTGCTCCGCACACAACTGTAACATAATAGCCAATAAATGGCCGCGTGAACCGTACGAACCACGAACCTCTATCCGAGGATCTTTCGAAACAGGCACAACACGGACCGTCCCCGTCGGTCCTACTACCCTAACAGGAATGCCCCGCGAGCCCATAAAAATTACCCCTGTAAACACACCGTAATCCGTCCGATTCTAGCGCGGCCAGCGGTCATAAACTTGAGCGTAAACACCTGTACGGAAAAGCTCGGGGGCCGTTCCTTCGGACGCATAAAGCACATTGTCCCCAAAGGACGAGGATTGTGGATAGCGAGAAGCAGGATCCTCTCGGATGTCGCCGGAGTACAATGCAGCATACTTGGCCGGCTCGCAGGACACCAATGTAGCCATCGTTATTGCTACTTTATTGCTCGTAAATCCTCCGCCGCGGCGTGCGCATCCTGCCGTAGAAGGATACGAGCGTATCTTTTAACAGGCGTCTCTCGCCGGTTCGATGCCGTCCTGATGCCATCCCGTACCAGCGAGAACGAAACGAAACGAAACGAAACGAAACGAGCGTCCGTCCGTCCGTTCGACGACCAGGCCGAAGAATTCGAGCCGTCAACCCTTCCGCTGCTCTCCGGATCCGTTCTACTATTTTCTAATTAACTTCTGGATACAATTGATGCCTGCTCGTTAAGGATTAACCCTTTGCACTCCGCTGTCCCCTCTCGTGGGACATCGTAATTCTAGCATATCACTCGGATGTCCCCTCTTCTGGGACATTAAAGTTTATTAGCGATTACGGGGAATTGAGTTATTTCAGCGCAACTTTTTCAGACATGCATGTTTCCCTGAAGTTTTCTCTTGAAATGGCGCAAGAAATCGAATCAAAATATAGTAAAATTACTAAGTATATACAAGAAATGTCAGCGGGTTTTGACGAGAACGTGAGAGGCGTGCTCACGACGGTCCGAGCACTTCAAAGGCGCCACTTGAAAAGAGCGATAAGGCAAGTTTGTAGAAGAAAGATCGGTACGCGAACATAGCACGCGCTGTATAGTGAGATTTATAACCATAAAATCTGGAGGAAAAGATTTTCGAAGCTGAACTCGGTCTGGTTTGAAGCGTCGAGCGGTATAGATAGATCTAACGAGTGAGAAAATCGGAAAAGTGATTCTTCTCTTGGTAAATAAATTGTTTGGTAAAAGTTTTTTTGGTAAATATCATCTTGCGAGTTAGTAATAACAATTAGAAATTTTCAACCTATGTATTTATTCATATTTTTTATTAGAACAATGGCAAAACGTTCAAACACGAATGAGTCTCATGACACAAATAGTAGCGAAGATGAGCTCCAGATAGACGTTTATACAGATATGTTAGAAAGACTAACTGTAGAAGGTTTTCTTCTACAGTTAGTCTATCGTTTTGATAGCAGTGACAGTGATATCGTCCAAGCAACAAGGCGACGAGAGAAAGAGTTCGCGTAGATAGCGATTACAACGACAAAACAAAATTATAAAACAAACAATAACAAAATTATAAAAAATGAAATATTGATTTTTTGCAAATTTCTCGATTTCAGCCAAATTCATATAAGTCCAATATCATACTAATATGTTAGTTCCAAAACCATACTAAATAATACGAGGGTCTGTAAATGCCCGTTTCTGTCAAAAAGTGGCGCCGAGTAGCTGCTAGCCAACGTCCAGAATGGTTCGGAGTGCTAAGGGTTAACCATCCTCGCGAGGGAATGTTCGGCGTCGCCACCAATTTTTATAGATCTTCGTAGAAATCTTGTGCACCCTGCTGCTCTATTCGAAGCTGATACAATAATTCATAAATTGGACGGTGGATTTTTATGCGAAATTTAGCTTGTTTGCGTTGATTTCAAGACGTAGGAGTCACAGGGATATTTATTTGTTTCATTGTTTACTTTAACGAGTTCGATAAGTATACAAGAATATTTTTAATCTGGTAATTTTTGTTTAAAAATACTCTTCGTATCTGGTAATTTTTGTTATAAGTTTGTACAATTTGCAGTGTTTATTGATTATGCATTCGAAGGGAAAATGATGGGGTAGTTTATTGGCTTCTGTTTTTTGCGTGATTCACGCTGGAATTGTCGAGAATTAAACGCGACTTGTGTGGATTGTATTATAACAAGATTATGTTATATTATTATATATATTATTATTATTATTATATTATATATATTATTGTTATTATATTATATATATTATTATTATTATTACATGATTATATTATTACATATATCACATATATTGACAAGATTCGACAAAATCGAAAATGAAGAACAAAATTTCATAGATAAGAATGAAGAGAATAAAGCATAAAAAATCAGTCGATGCTTCGTCGTCGCGAAAATCGAAAATGCCGAGAAGAAATTTTTTTAAAAGATATTCGCGAACAAAAGTGACCCTTAAATATGTATAATTCAAATATCTAATTGTTACATGAACGAATAAAATGAAATTATCGTAACATTTTATATAATTTATCGATTACCACGTTTTATGCGTTCCGTCATGTTTCTTCATCGCGCGAAAAATGCAATGTGCAGAGATGAAAAGAAATCGCTCGAGGCAGGGGGAGGTAGAACGGTGAGAGCAGTCTCCGGTTGCTGCGCTCTAATGCAGTACTTTGTTTTGAAACGCGATATAACACTTTCATCATAAATGGTAAAACATGATCCTGAAGGCTCTCAACGTCTTCTTAAAGCTGGCCCTTCTACTCGCGGGGAAGTTTAAAGATTCGGTTTACTCGGTATGAAACAACGAAGTCGTGAAGTTGAGAACATTTTGAAAAGTCACAGTACTATGATTTTGCTTTAAAAAATTGGTGGGATTTACCCTACTTGAAGATCAAGCAAATTACTGTTACATTTCTCTCGGAAATGCCAAATTTCGGGTTGTTGTGAATTTCTCTGTGCTTGCTAGTCATACGCCTGTGTAATTTATTGCTACGTCGATGCGAAAAGTCGTGTCATGTTGCCTGCGAATTGCCTTCGAATCGTGTCAAGTGGCCCCCGAATTGCCTTCGAATAGGAGCACGTGGCCTCCGAATTGTCTTCGAATTGTGTCACGTGGCCTCTGAATTGTCTTCGAATAGAGGCACGTGGCCTCTGAATTGCCTTCGAATCTTGTCATGTCGCCTCCGAATTGCCTTCGAATAGAAGTGACCTCCGAATTGCCACCGAATTGCCTTCGAATAGTGTCACGTGGTCTCCGAATTGCCTTCGAATAGTGGCCTGTGGTCTCCGAATTGCCTTCGAATAGAAGTGGCCTCCGAATTGCCAACGAATTACCTTCGAATTGTGGCACGCGGCCTCCGAATTGCCACCGAATTGCCTTCGAATAGTGTCACGTGGTCTCCGAATTGCCTTCGAATAGTGGCATGTGGTCTCCGAATTGCCTTCGAATAGAAGTGGCCTCCGAATTGCCAACGAATTACCTTCGAATTGTGGCACGCGACCTCCGAATTGTCATCGAATTGCCTTCGAATCGTGGCACGTGACCTCCGAATTGCCTTCGAATAGTGGTCTATGGTCTCCGAATTGCCTTCTAATAGAGGTGGCATCCGAATTGCCATCGAATTGCCTTCGAATCATGGCACATGGTCTCCGAATTGCCTTCGAATCGTGTCACGTGGCCTCCGAATTGCCTTCGAATCGTGTCACGTGGCCTCCGAATTGCCTCCGAATCATAGCGAAAAATTAGAAATAAAAGTGTTAAGTCATCTAGTTTCCACAAAAACGAGCCGCGAGGCCCAAAAACTCGCGACTTAGTATTCTGAAATCTGTCGATTCCAATTCCGACCTGCGAACATTTCAGAAATTACTGTATTTAGATCGATACAAAGGAGGCCGACAATTATAATTGAAAATGCTATTTCCATAACTCTGTTAGAAAAAAAACAACAAAAAAAAACAGTTATTTTGTGTTTCGCATTCGGTGCATCGGGAAACGATTTCATTCCGAGCGAAACTCGATCAGCTGGCCAGTGAATTGGTCGGACCGTATCTTTTTTTTCGCTCCGTTTCCCTTGGTTTTGCGCGGCCGTTTAAAGATTAAACTCATCGGGCGTGCCCGATCACGTTCATTGATATTCCGCGGTCGCTTCTCCTCGTCATTCCCATGGGAAACGATGAAAAGACATTTCCGTCGCTGTTCGATAAATCGCGGACCACGTATGTAAACGGATCGAGCCAGCCGCGCGTATGTGTGCATGTGTGTGTGTGCGAGTGTGCCGGAACCGTCCGGTAAAATAAACTTTCGGCGCAGCGGCATCCTAATTCCTGGGTGGCCGGCAAAGAAACGATGCACACTTCTGTTGCTCGACTAACGAGCGCGCACGCACTAGAACAGCCGCCGATAATTCCCGCAGAAATCCGTTATCACTGCGCGGAGCTTTCGACTCTCGTGTATGACGGATGCCGTTAATTGCTCCACTCGAAAAGCCGCGAGCAATTCTTTTTAATTTGCCCGCGCTGCCGGTCGTGTGATGGACGTCGTTCGAAATTATTTTCCCTCCTTGCGATTCTAATGGTACGAATTATTATTACACAATCTGCGCGATATTTGCGCGCTGGAAATATGCTGAACGCCAATTTAGCAATTTTTTTCTTGCGAGAATATGTTTTTTTATTTATTACTTTACGCGCGTACGCGAGCCGTTCGGTTGCCAGGTCGATGAACTCTGCTTTTTGAAATATTCTCAATTTAAGGGTCGAAGCGATTGGTTCGGTCTCAGCTTTTTGTATTTGTAATCAATTACTCAAATAATGCTGATCGACGGTATTAAACAAGAAAATCTTTTCGGTCACGGAACGATGAATAATTTATTTCAGAAGTTATTTTATTTCATCAAGGATATTCTATCTTGTTCATTCTACGTGGCTTTGTATGAAAGCTAAGTCTGTGTTTATGCATTATACGATGTTTATTTAAATTTTCATTTTAAAGGGAATTTTGAGAAACGATGTATAATTATTTCGTCGCGTTTCTCCACTTTTTTATGGAGTTATTTTGGCGTAAGAAAATTGTGCAGACTTTGTTCAACGTGTAACATTCCTGGTATTCCAATATACGTAGTAACATTCAATTTGTTCAATATATTACAATAAAAATTATATATATTTTATAGGACATATTATTTACATATATTCTTATAGGATAAAATATTCTATACATATTTCTGATAAAAAAACAATCATGGAAACATATGTTTTGAATACTTCGACGACTTACAGCACTTTAAAAATTGATAGTAAATCTTAGTAATCGGCTCGCAATAAACAAAAATAATGAATTCTATTTCAAAATACGTTAAACAAATGGACTCGGTTATTTACTTACGTTTCAAATATTACGATTTCGTTCATTACACATCTATAATAATTTATTACACACGTTTTCTCCATAATAATGGCCGAGAATTATATTTGCAGCCGCCACAGTGTGCAAATTCCGTGGAACAAAGTGGATCGGCTCGATAAAATTCGACCTGTTGACGCAACCGTATAAAATCGCGAACGTGTAAGCCACCGGGGGTGATTTCTAGGAGCTCTCTGCCAATTTCCCGATCCCTCGGCGAAGCAGCCCGGCCCAAGTAGCCCCGTTGCATCCTCTCCTCGAACTTCGAATAAATATCCGGCAAAGGAAAAGTCTCGCGGCGAAAACTTCCAAGGACTCGATCCTCGTTTTTTCCCCGGGGTTCGAACGGGCCCCCGGTAAAGCCGAACTTCCAGTTTCGCTCGTTCGCTTTTATTAAAATCAAGCCGCCGGAGCCCAGTGCAAACGGAGAAACTTTTATGCTTCCGGTGAAATTGTCGCCGTAATCAAAACACCGAGTTCGTCGCGCTCGCCGACCACGTTCCCGCAACCGTCGCTGATTTTCAACGTTTCAACGGCGCGGAAGGAATTTCGATGTCGGCCACCACCCCATCTTCTCGACCTTGTTTACGTATAGTTCGGCAAGCTTGTATCCGTCGGCATGCGAAATCGATCGTTTCGTCGAAAAAATGCGAAGAACCAGTCCTTTCGCTGGGGTGATTTTTTCGAAGATATCGATTCATTCGAAAATCGACGACTTGGGCAGATTCTTCGAGCTTCGCGGCTCGCCTTTATGGTTGCCGATATCTCGTGAGCGAGAGAGAGAGAGAGAGAGAGAGAGAGAGAGAACAAAAATTGGGGCAGTTGGCAAATTTAAAAGCCGCGGCCAGCATATCGGTGTAAATTAATACGAATGCACAATAATGCCAGAATAAACACTGCCTTAGCTTTTCTCTAGTTTCTAATTTTTACACACGAAAATTTGTTTAACATATTGGCCAGGTTCTTCCGATTAAAATGAGTCCCAACACGACATGCTTCAAACATACTTTATTTATTCAATTATAGCTGTCCAAACTATATCATGTCAATAAAAAATGAGAGTAAGTTCTTTTCGTTAATAACTCGCAAACAAAGCGGCGAATTGCGTCAGCGCTAAGGAAAAAAGTTACTCCGAGTGACCTCAGAAACCCCTCATTTTACGAGACATTGTGACAAAAATGTCTCGCAATCCGGAAATGGCGGGTTCCTCGGATCATTTGAAGCAACTTCTTCCTTTACAAAAATGTTCTCCGAGGCACCGTTAACGAGTTATCAACGAAAAACAGTGACCAATAAGAATCGAGTACGGCTGACGCGAGGCGGCCCAGCCAACCAGCGCGCGAAGCCCAGTTCCGTCCACTGGCTCGGTCTCCTCGCGCCAGCCGAGCTCGCCTCTCATTGGTCACTGTTTTTCGTTAATAACTCGTTAACGGTGCCTCGGAGAAAATGTTTGTAAAGGAAGAAGTTGCTTCAAATGATCCGAGGAACCCGCCACTTTCGGATTGCGAGACATTTTTGAGTATATTACTATATATTACTCTACGTATTGTACATATTGTATAATCTCTACATCTCTACTCTACATATTGTATAATCTCTACATCTCTACTCTACATATTGTATAATCTACCTGTATATTACTCTATATATTGTATATATTGTACATATATCGCTACGAAAGGTTTTGGAGTTCCACTCAGTTGGCAACTACATGTACACTCGTAACGGTCGAAACGCCGCAGCGACGTTATAGAGAGTAAATAAACAATGCCGTTAAATCTGCCGGACTTTCGAGTTAAATCGTAACAAAGGGTTTCGTTGGGTCCAGGATGAATACGGTAACCAGCTTAAACGCGGCCGCCAGTTTTCGCGTTCGACGGTTGTTTCCAATAGACGAATATAATTTCCGACGGTTGTTTGCCGTGGGAACGTATTAATACCTTCCAGTACGGGCTGGCTCGGCGTCCGCCGTTAAATAATTACAGTGTGTAACGTTGAAACAGATTCGGCGAGCCTTCACGTCCCATCGAACCGGCAACGAATTCTGCAACGAAATTGCCCGTTCGCGTCCCTTCTTCGTCGGGCCCCCGCGTGCCGCGGTTACCATTTTCCAAGTGACGCACGATCACGGCCCGATGACAATTAATTGACGGAAATTGATTTCACGACCGGCGGATGCACCACAGTCGCGCTGTGTTATTCGCGATAATGCGTACACGATGTTACATTTTCCCACTTGTAATCGGAGAACGGATATCGCGGAAACAGTAGGATAACGTTACACGCGAATTCACCGTACGGACGATCTGCTGTCGAGATGACATGTGAAAGGTGATCCCCGAACGGCGCGTCATTGTACCTCCGTTCAATGCAACCGGTGACGGTCCTAATTAGTTGCTTTTTCATTGAAAATACTGCACGGCCCGTGCGCCGCGCATCTGCGCGTACCGCTAACGATCTGCCATGGAGAATGAAAGTAGGTTTCTTTTTTTAATAATATACATACATACGTACCTTCTTTGACGTTGCCTTGAATATTTTGCTAATGCTTTTTGTTTGTTACAGTTAAAATTTGTGTAACGAAATGAAACGATATGGTGTAAAATATGTCGTGTTTGGTGTCATTTTAATTGGAGAAACCTGACCAATTATTATTTAAAAAATTTTTGTACGTAACAAATTAGAAATGAAGAAAGTTAGGCCATCGTTTTTATGCTAGCATTACCAATGTTTTCATAGTAATGTACACTGGCATGCTGGCCATTGCCTTCCAGGGATGTAATTTTACCCGAGTTTCGTTCTCTCTCTCTCTCTCTCTCTCTCTCTCTTTCTCTCTCTCTCTCTCTCTCTTTCTCTCTCTCTCTCTCTCTCTCTCTCTCTCTCTCTCTCTCTGTCACTATCACGAGGCGTCGACAACCATAAAGGCGAGCCACGAGCCTCAAAGAATCATGCCTTAGTATGGTATTCTCAGATCTGTGTGTTTCGATTGCGACTAAAAACATTTCTGGGAGGAATTACAGCAATGTCTCTCTAATTGACGCTCAGATTGTCCACAAAAATGGACAATTTTGGAAGAGAAAATGCGATTGTTCGAGCCTAGTGGCTCGTTTTTTATGATTATCAATTGTCAACAACTATAAAAACGAGTTGCAAGGCTCGAATAATCGTATCTCCTCTTCTCAAATTGTCTACAATAATGCCTCCCTTACTGAAGCTCAGATTGTGCAGAGAAATGGACAATTTGGGAAGAGGTGATACGATCGTTCGAGCCTTTCAGCTCGTTTTTATAGTTGTTGACGATTCGTAACTATAAAAATGAATCGCAAGGATCGAATTATTTTATCTTTCTTTACCTAAATTGTCCATTTTTGTAGACAATCTGAGCGTCGATTAGAGAGACATTACTGTATTTCTGTACAAAAGCTGAGCGTCAGTAAGAGAGACATTACTGTATTTACACTGGCCGAAATCTCCCGCATAGAATAAACGTTAGTTTTCTGTCTCTTCTAAGAAATTATTGCAATCAGAAAATTCCTAATTATTTTAACATTGGCGATAATAGAACGTGAGATGAACTAGATCTAAATTCATGCATCGCAAGTTCTATCGTATTTATTTAATGTTGCGGGTTACACGCGACTTTCGCTGCTCGCTTAAATTCGCTTCTTATAATTAACGCTTAAAACTAACACTTAAAATTAACGCTTAAAACTACTGCTTATAATTAACGCTGCGTCTCTCCTATTCTTTCTTTCTTTCACACCATCACCCCTTCCTTTCTCCATGTCCTCGTCTTCCTATGCCTCTGTTTCGCCGCCTGTTTTGTTGCATCACGAGTTATTTAGAATAAAAATTGTAATGCTTAAAACTAACGCTTAGAATTAACGCTTAAAACTGTTGCTTATAATTAACGCTGCGTATCTCCTATTCTTCATTTCTTTCACTCCATCTCCCCTCTCTTTCTCCATTTCCTCGTCTCCATATGCCCCTGTTTCGCCGCTTTTGTTGCATCACGAGTTATTTAGAATAAAAATTCTAATACTTAAAACTAACGCTTAAAATTAACGCTTAAAACTGTTGCTTATAATGAATGCTGCGTTTCTCCTATTCTTTCTTCCAATCCATCTCCCCTCCCTTTCTCCATGTCCTCGTCACCCTATGCCCCTGTTTCGCTACTTTTGTTGCATCACGATGGTATAAAAATTGCAAAATAACGCTTGCCTCGATTCAGCGATCGACGGCGAGCCAAAATCGGCGGCGAGTCAATCGCCGGAACGTCGGCAAAGGAGACAATGGGGCAAATTTAGCAATTCGTCGAGCCGATCGCGAGAACATTGCGCGACGACCGAGCGGCGACCAAACACGCCAGGTTTCGTTAGAAGACGAAGAAGCAGGAATCGCGGCGGCGAGTGACGCGGCAGCGTGCATAAAAATCGTTGCATAGAAAGCAGGCTTAATTTGATCTTATCTAGGCGGTCGGTGAGGAAACGAAGAAACGAAACAAGGCTGAGGGACGGGGAGAATGTGGTTTGCTAGCCAGCCGTATAAATTACGTCCGGAACGTCGCCGAATGTAAATGCAATACAAATTGGACCGGGCCACTTATTATTATTCATTGGGGACATTTGTTAGCTTATCTGACGGCTCGCCGGCTCTCCTCTCCGCTTCGCGTTCCGCTTAACTTTTTCCGACCGCTTCTCCGCGACCGTCGCGCTCCATCCAGATTCGATCGTCGTGCCTTGGAACGCGGGCTTCGTTGATTATTACTTGTTAAATGCTCTCGCCGAGGAGGGCCGAGGAGATGCATCTCGATCGCGTTTATTTGCCACGGCCGAAACGCGGCCTCGAAATGCGCTCGGAAAGCAGCCACGCGAGTCTTGCTACGCGCCACGGATGATTTTCGAAACTTTATTTTATTTAGGCATTATTTTAATTTATATTTAGTTTTTAGGTATGGCAATGATTGCATTCCGCGATAAACGTTCGTTGGACACTAATTAAGCTGGGGTAATATAATATTACCACGGATAATATAATATTAGGTTGGTGCACGCGAATCGTCGAATTTTATTACTGAATAACAAAACAGATACTAAGCTTTTACTATTCATTTAAAAATTCGACGAGAATAAGAATAAGAATAATATTTAAAATGAAGATAGTATTAAAATCTCCATAGCCGAGTTTGTTAATCCAAGAGACTTTTTCTTAAAAAATCATATATATGTATAACAAACTCGACTATGGAGATTTTAATACTATCTTCATTTTAAATATTATCCTTTAACCCTCCGTCTGCTAAGGCGCGGGCTTCTGTGCTCGAGTCATTCTTGACTCACAGTGATATTGTACCAATGCAAAGAAAGATCGAGACTTTTTAGAAAATTTCTTCTTCAACTGCTTTCTATTTTAAATATACAATTATCGATTACAATTACAATCTTATTTCTATCAGTTCAACTGCTTCAATCTTAAGCTTGCGATTATAGCGATCGATAGTGATTGCAATTATTGCAGATTCTGCTGTGTACAGTAAATGTTTATAGAATCATTTTGATCATATGTTTTAAGTGTCTTATTCAGAGTCAGGACATATATTCTGTGGCAAATATATGCTGTTTATTAAACTTATACTGCATAACGGAAAAAAAAGAAAAAAATGGAACCTTCGTTAACCTTTATCGAGATTTTTAATTTATTGTTCATGAATAAACCATACACGCTGTACATGCATGAAATTCGCAATTTAAATGATAAGCTAACATTAAAATGCAGATTACTTTTATAAAGCACAGCTTATTGTACGGTCCCTTGTATTGGCCTAGGAATCGCTAATTCCAATTCCAATTATTCAATCAAAATGTACAGGAAATTATTTGCATACAAGTTCAAGGATAAAACAGTGTAGAAATTCGCGCATCGTTCCTCTTATTGTTAGCAATGCCTCTCATTGGTCACTGTTTTTCGTCAATAACTCGTTAACGGTGCCTCGGAGAACATTTTTATAAAGGAAGAAGTTGCTTCAATTGACCCGAGGAACCCGCCACTTTCGGATTGCGAGACATTTTTGGGACACCCTGTATATCTGCCACTATATGTATCAATTTACAAATATTCTTGCAATTTCTCATAAATCTCTCATAAAAATTTGATTCTAAATGCTAATATAAAAATATTACATTCGCCAAAAATCAGGCGTGTATCATTGATTCAACGTGCAGCGGTGACAATCAGCATTACCTCCTCGCTTAACATTTTAGGTACGGCTGAATTCTGCGCGAGGCTATTTCTCTGGACGGCAGAGTCTGATATGTACTGTACAGAATGTCTGTATATTCTGTCTGTACATTGTTAAGATACAGTTATATTGTTAACAGTTATATCGTTAAGATAAGTCTGTATATTGTAAATCGATGTGAAGACAAAAGAAGCGTGAAACAATGCATACGAAGACGATTATTTGATTCGAACGATGACCGAGCGAGCTACTAAAGTAAGCCACTATAGTGGCGCGTCGTGCCTAAAAGGTTAAAGAAGTCAAATTTCTGTGGGAAAGGTATTAATATTGTACGATTGTTTCTACCCGACACACACAAAAGTGCACATGTACACGCAGATAGCACAAAGACGTCTTCGAGACGTCCTAAAGACGTCCATTTTAGGGCGTACGACGTTCAGACCTAAGACGAACGTAAAATGGACGTCTTTAACGCGTCCAGCGTTTGTTTAATAACGCGAGAATTCTTTTGAAAATAGTGTAGCAACGTTTAGCATCGCCTCGGAGTCGTCACTCGAGCGCAAAGGGTTAAGATCCACGTTAATTCGGTATTTTTAAGTATAGAACGTATATTCGGATATTTGAACGCCGAAACCTGTGTAAAACGATCACCCTGTATAGATCTCGATTTCATCTACACACATCTACACATTTCATCTACAGTTATATTGTTAACAGTTATATCGTTAAGATAAGTCTGTATATTGTAAATCGATGTGAAGACAAAAGAAGCGTGAAACAATGCATATGAAGACGATTATTTGATTCGAACGATGACCGAGCGAGCTACTAGAGTAAGCCACTATAGTGGCGCGTCGTTCAGAGACATGACATCCGCGAAAGTCACTATAGTGGCGCGTCGTCCAGAGAGATGACATCCGCGAAAGCGCGGATATAGTGGCGCGTCGTTCAGAGAGACGACATCCGCGGAAGCCACTATAGTGGCGCGTCGTGCCTAAAAAGGTTAATCGGCCCCGGAACCGGATAATAGATTCCTTTGAATCGCGGTATTTCGATACCGGTGGTTTCGGCCGAGTCGCCCAACAAAGCTCGAGCCGTGGACTCGACTAAAATCTCGCGGCGGACGCGATCCCTCCGCGACTTTCGGCAACGGGGAAAACTCGATCGGCGACGACGCCAGAGGAACGCTTTCTATTATCAGCACGAGTTTGGAGGCTGCTTTAATCTCCGAGAGCTAGACGCGGGTCATTGCGGTCGCATTGCGACCGACAAGTCGTCGCTTTGTGCGCTTCGAATTGCCGAATAGCGTGGCAGAGCCGAGGTCATTAAATGAAGTTAATTACGCCTGTATAATCCGTGAACAACCTAGAATTCTGTTCTGCCGTGAAAGCCGTGCAACAACGCCGATTACAGGACAAATTGCTTCGCCGCGCGATGCAACGTCTTAATTGTGGCCGGGCGCGTCTGCACGCGTGCACACACGCCGCTGCGCCAGGCGAGTGTGCACGCGTTACCGCGCGCGGCTTCCATCCGAGACATTTGGAAAATTAACTGATTCTATGCCTGGGTCGTGCTCGTTCCGCGAACGAGAACTTTCGATGGAGAACGTCGCATATTTGGACGTCGCTTTTACTTTGAAAATGACGTAAGTCCGTTGCTTTTTACAAATCAGATATCACATAATTTTTGATCAATTTAGTATGATCTTTTTATTTAGAAGTAGCTAATATTTAACATTTTTAAAAATGCCAATGCTTTTCTCAATTTAAAATAGTCCAATGAAAGAAATTGCATTGCCATTGATTATGAAAGTGGTGTAATTTTTACATTTACAGTCTGTAAATATATATTATTTTAGTTAAATTCACCTTAAAAAAAAAGAATTAAATAATTTACATAATTTATTAATATATAATATTAATTAAATTATATTATATAATATATGTAATTATATTTATATACATTTATATATAATATTAATTATATTATATTATATAATATATATAATTGTATCTATATATATTAATATATAATATTAATTATATTATTAATATATATAATATAATTTATTAAAAGAATTAAATAATTTATATTTTTTCAATTGCCTAATACTGCCTAATATTGCCTAATATTCAATTGCCTAGGTTTCTCGAAACAACAAAAAATGGACTTGCAGCATCTTCAAAGTAGACGGTCCATTTAAAGGATGAGATTGTCACTGCGACAATTGTTTCGTAAATTCGAATACGTCCTATTCGGTGCGGCGAAATCGAAGCACTTTTCGCCAGCACGCGTCGCCGCAGATTAAACTATCGAAATGAGGAACGCTGGTCGACGAAGGATCGTTCCGTCTGCGAACGGAGCCGTTCGTTACCGGCGAGCGGTTTTCGCGCACAGCGTAAAGTTAATTACCGGGCGAACAAAGCGTGGCACCTTCGACGATCGAGTCAGAGATGCGCGCGCGCGCGCGCGCGCGCGCACACACACACACACACACACACACACACACACACACACACACACACACACACACACACACACGGTCGGACACGCAGGATTCGAAAACCACGGAACAAGCCCTGGAAGGAAGAAACCCGTGGTACGCGTTCTGCGTACGAATGCGCTCTACCAGAGGCAATTTCCATGCATGGTCGAACTGAATAATTTCCGGTGGTCCGCTGCACCGAATCTTAGCTCGTGCATGCAAAATGAGAGAAAGGGAATCCAAGCCAGCGGGCCAGTTATATGTATATATAGTCGGGGAACATCAATATTTCTAACGACGCGCGGTTCTCCCGTTTCAACCCTCGAACTCGCGTCCACATCGAATGTTTACATTCGAGCTTGAAATTCTATCATTTATTTATCGGTTCGCACTTGGAATCTGCCCGAATTATTTATGCTTTCTCTTTGGTACGTTTAAAGTGTAAATTAATGTCTTTTATAGCTCCCTATATAAGACTGGTTAAAATAACAATTTGTCTTGTATTTTTTAAGTTTATTATATTGTATAATATTAATGTTATATATAATCGTTATATATTAATATATTATATGTTATAATTATATAATTAATTATTGTAGAATTTAATGATAATTGATATTATTTATCGTTATTATATAATTATACCTTTTATATTGTAATATATATTAATATATTATATGTTATAATTATGTAATTAATTATTGTAGAATTTACTAAGAATAGATATTATTTATTATTATTATATAATTATACATTTTATATTGTAATATATATTAATATATAATATTACAATATCATTATAATATTAATATTATTATATTGTCTTGCATTAAAAACGAGTACGTTTAATAAATTTAGCAAAAAAAGTGTAACAATTTCTTGTACACTGTTAATAATGAATACAGATAATTGCTAATATTTTTCTACCTTTTTTCTTAGCAATAACTCGCGTCTTAAATTGGAATGTAACATTATTTATTATATACATGTATGTATAATATTGATAATGTATAAACGAAAACGATATCCAAATAGAGATAAAGGATTGTAACATTATTTATAATTGGAATGTAACATTATTTATTATATACATATATGTATAATATTGATAATGTATAAACGAAAACGATATCCAAATAGAGATAAAGGATTGTAACATTATTTATTATATACATATATGTATAATATTGATAATGTATAAACGAAAACGATATCCAAATAGAGATAAAGGATTGTAACATTATTTATAATTGGAATGTAACATTATTTATTATATACATATATGTATAATATTGATAATGTATAAACGAAAACGATATCTAAACAGAGATAAAGGATGCAGAATGTCCGAAACCGTCTAATTCGAGCAGCCGAATCTGTAACTGGGGCATCGAATCCTATACTGTTGGCTGGTTTGTTTCGATTAAATAGGGAAACGTAAATTCTGGGAATATTAAACAGTCGCTACGACCGCTGAACTGCGGTTTCAGCTAGCAAAACGGCACGCGAATGTTGACTTCGTTTGTTCCCCGTTAAACGGAATAGGACCATATTGAATAACCGTGTACCCAGTGTCAACTATAAGGTAGAACCGAAGCGTAAATTATGTAACGAGCACCATTGCTTACTAACAATTAAGCTCGGTTCTATTACGTCCCTTTAAGCACACTCTCTCTGATACACGCGAACGTGGATTTTTAATGCTGTTTCGAAACGAACACACATCCCCATTAACATTTTCAAACTAAATCATCCACTTAAATTCGGTCGACGTTAATCCTAATTTTTAAGCCAACCGAAATACAGCGAATATCTCTTCTACTGGTAACTATTTAAGGTTATAAATTAGAGAAGAGTATAAAAGTGTAACAATCTTAATTCAATTTTATATCCAACAAACAAAGCGACATTTAATTTATCGAAACGAAACTAAATTGTCAGCAAAATGCCCATTAAACATAAACTCTAATTCAGTTTTCTGCAGACAAAAACATACAATTTTATAATCCCTCAAAATCTAAGCCATAAATTTACGATATTAATTTTAACTATTCACTTAAATCTAGTTGTCGTTTCTCTAAATTTATTTGAGAAAATATATTTAGTTCAATTAAATTCAATTAATTCAATTCGATGTCCAAAAAACAATTCATAATCCCTCGAAATCTAAGCCTTAAATTTACAATACTAATTTTGACTATTCACTTAAATCCAGTTGCCATTCCTCCAACAAAAATACAATGAATTGCTTTACCGTAATTATTTGAGAAAATAAATTTAATTCAATTAAATTCAATTGATTCAATTCGATGTCCAACAAACAATTTATAATCCCTCAAAATCTAAGCCTTAAATTTACAATACTAATTTTGACTATTCACTTAAATCCAGTTGCCATTTCTCCAACAAAAATACAATGAATTGCTTTACCGTAAATATTTAAGAAAATAAATTTAGTTCAATTAAATTCAATCAAAATTCAATTCGATGTCCAACACAAACAAATCCACGATTCAACTAATTGAAACAAACCCGCGAAACGACAAACTGCCATTGCATTAAACGTCGTCGTTAAACAATTACAATATCCTAGAAGCGAGGTCACCGAGGATCCGATCGAATAATTCGTCGAAAAATCGTTTCACTGTTGCCGGCGCCACGGTTCTCCTCGGCGGCGTCCTACGTTTCCATTTCACGCAGAAATGATTAAAACGTTTCCAGTAAAGGCGGAACGCGATAGAACCGAAACCATCTCAAATTCTATTTATTCGGAGCTGTAAGCGCATTAAAACCATCCATTGTGCAAATCGCATCAAAACTAGGTGAATTCAACTCGAAATCGCAGCGGGCCGTTTGATGTTCCCGATTCAAAGCCGGAAAATCTCTTCCCCTCTCTCTGTCTACGAACTTTTGCCGCCGGTTCCTTCGCAAGCATTCAGCTATCGGGGGCCGATCGAAAGAGATCGTGGCATTTGCGAGAGTGCATACTTTAATCGTATTGTCCCTGGTAACGGAAAGGTCTCTCTGTTTGAGAGAAGTCCCCCCCCCCCCTTCCCTACCCCCGGTCTGCACCCGTCTTTTCATCCTCGACGTTATTTAAAGAGGTGCTTTTGCTAATTCAAGTAACCTGAAAACGTCGCGTTTCCACGAGCCTTGCATAATATACTGCGATATGTTGACAAATTTCCGTTATTTTAAGGGGCATTTCGAGGAATAATGGATGCACCGTGTCGCCGCTATCGGCATTTCGATTAGGACACACGGAATCCCGCGATTCCGTGCGATATATAAATTAAAGTTTATTTTTATTCCAAATTTACTCGGTTTTTATTTCATTTAGTGCTCGTTTTATCGGAATAAATTTATTAGTATATTAGTATATTAGTATAAGTAATATTAGAATATTATTATTAGTGTATTAGTGTATTAGTTATTAGTATATTAGTATATTAGTATATTAGTATATTAGTATATTAGTATATTAGTATATTAGTATATTAGTATATTAGTATATTAGTATATTAGTATATTAGTATATTAGTATATCAGTATATCAGTATATCAGTATATTAGTATATTAGTATATCAGTATATCAGTATATCAGTATATCAGTATATCAGTATATTAGTATATTAGTATATGAGTATATTAGTATATTAGTATATTAGTATATTAGTATATTAGTATATATTGGTATATTAGTATATTAGTATATTAGTATATTAGTATATTAGTATATTAGTATATTAGTATATTAGTATATATTGGTATATTAGTATATATTGGTATATTAGTATATTAGTATATTAGTATATTAGTATATTAGTATATATTAGTATATTAGTATAAGCTATATATTTTATTTCTCGAATAGAAGATAATGTTTTACATTGTTCTAATTCACTTGAACAAACCGACCTTCAATCTTAATAGAATTATAAATTTGAAATAACTTTTTCCTTAGCCAAATTGCAACCCGCAGCTTCGTTTGCGAGTTATTTACGAAAAACGCTGACCAATCGCACAGCGAGCGCGGCCAGCGCTCCGCCCATTCGGCCAATGCCGCGTCGCGCCGGCCGTCTAACGTCAGTGGTCACGAGGGCGGAGCGTCAGCCGCACGCGATCTCTCATTGGTCGCTGTTTTTCGTTAATAACTCGCAAACGAAGCCGCGGACTGCATTTTCGCTAAGGAAAAAGTTACTTGAAATGACCTCGGGAACCCCACATTCCCGGATTGCGAGACATTTTCGGGTCACCCTGCATAAACCGACCTTTACGCTGCATTCGAACACGGGCTTCCTCGTGGCTTCGAAACCTTCATCATGCACCTGACACGTTGTCCTATTTCGAGAGGTCGAACGATCGCGTCCCGTTGTCTCTTCGCTGACCGCGACGACGCGGAACGACCCGGGAGATTCCGGCTGCGCCGAGAAGTCGAACTCCCGTCGGAAGAATCGAGTCAAAGGGGCCCGGCGGGTCCGGGGGTGCGGGGCGCCTGGATCCGCTGAAAAACTCAAACACGGTCGCGTGGGAGGGAAGTTTACCGAGACGGTTCCGTAAAAAGAACCGTAACTTTTAATTGCAAAATCCCCGGCGCGAACTTCTTCCGTCGAACTTGCCGCGCAACCCTTTCGCATTCAAATTCGCAGGATGCGTTCGTCGGCGTGCGAGGGACGCTGGGAGGGAGAGGACAGGGGGCGATGGGGGGGAGGGACAACTTTCTAGACGTTTTCCGCGGTGGCTCGCGTCGGCGTCGAATGAAATCCGGGTTGGGGCGACGCTCGCCCGCCCCCCCGAACTTCGATTAAATCGGGAATCGAGTCGAAATCGTGGCGAGACGGATCGAGAGACGGCCGTAATTGGCCCTCCTCGCTCTCTTGTGCCGTCGATCCTCGGCTCCCTTGGCCCTTCACTTGGCCCGACGAGTCGTTAATCTTCTCCGAGATATACTTGATCATTGCACGCCTCACTACGTCTTCGTTTACGTCGAAAGGGATCGAGTGCCGACAATTTCCCGTTTCCACTCTGCCATTTCTGCGTTCCGCGCGCCCTTAAAGAGCAAAGAATGCCCCGGGAGGGTCGGCGGGACAGAGACCGGGCTAAAAAAAAGGAAGTAGAAAGGGGGGAAGGAAAGTGAAACGAGGAGAGATAACGGCGGAGGAGGAGGAGGAGGAGGGATAGGGAACTGAACTGATCAGGCTTCTTATTCTTTAACGGGCCGCGTGCAATACGAGAGGAGCTGGACGGTGAACCGACAAGACAGAGAGAAAGAGAGAGAGAGAGACAGACAGTCGGAAAGGGAGAGAGAGTGAGTGAGAGAGACAGAGAGCGAGAGGAAGAGAGGCAAGGTGTGAGAGAGAAGACGAGAGGGAGAGAAAGAGAGTGAAAAGGAGAGAGGAAGAAAGAGAAAAAAGGGGAGAGAGCGAGAGAGAAAGAAAGAGAGAATAGAGAGAGCGTGAGAGAAAAAAGAGAGACGAAGAGAGAGAACGAGAGAGAAAAAAGAGAGAAGGAGAGAGAGAGAGAAAACAGATAGCAGAGAGAGAGAGCGTGAGAGAAAAAAGAGAGACGAGAGAGAGAAAACGCGAGAGTGCAGAAAGAGTGGAAAAAAGAAAGAGAAAAGAGTAAGAGAGAAAAAGTGAGAAAAAGAGACAGAAAAGGCGGGAGGGAGAGAAACGGAGTGAAATGGAGAGAGAGAGAGAGAGAAAAACGGAGTGAGAGCGAGAGAGAAAAAAATGAGGGAATAGATACAGCGTGAGAGAAAAAAAAGAGAAGAGAGCGAGAGAGAAAAAAGAGAAAAGAGAGAGAAAAGAAGAGAGAGAGCGAGAGAGAAATATGAAGAGAGAAGAGATAGAGCATGAGAAAAAAAGAGAGAAGAGAGAGAGGTAAACCGAAAGTGCAGAAAGAGTGAAAAAAGAGAGAGAGAAAAGAGCGAGAGAGAAAAAGAGAGACAGAGAAGGAGAGAGAGAGAGGGAGAGAGAGAGAGAGAGCCGGAAAGAGAACAGCCTCCTTCAGAGGATTAGCGATCAGCTCGCTGGTCGGATTCACAACTCGGGAATCTGGATTTCAAACGACTGCTCCCGATTTTCCCTGCTCCTGAACTCGATTGCTTTCAATTTAGGGTTCTTTTATAACGAAGCCACACTGCCAGATCACTGCCGATTCGCGGCACTTTTCGTGCCCACGCGGCATTCGATATCCCCGAAACCTGTACGTTTTCCTTCGACTCGGTCGCAGAACTGTAATTAGCAACTGTCCTAATTGCTGTTGTTACCCGATCTAGCGCGAACCCCAGACTTAACCCTCTTGATATAGGGTAAATAGGGGCAAGTTCGGTCAGCGTAAGTACCCCGAAACGACGACGCCATATGGCGTTGTACTGCAAGTCGGAGAACACTTTAATTAATTGATCGTTGATCGCGTATTGCATTTGTCGCGAGACTATACTCTGATCTTGCGAATTGCGTTCGAGGCTTTCGGCGGATCCTAAGAAAGTTTCTGCGCCAAAAGCACAGCAATACGATTCGTTTTTTTTTCAAGAAGTGATCAGATTATTCCGGACTTGTTCTATTCTAAAGCGAATACCAAAAGTTTAAATTAACAAGATCCGCGGTTGTTTCAGCGCCGATGTAACAGAATGCCGCGGGATACCGCGCAGAAAATTGTAACTCAGCCGTAGATCGCAGTAGGAACGATTTCCTTATTCGCAGAATGTTCTCTTAATGCGACTGTAATGGCTCTCGGCTCGGCTTATCGAATCAGCCGTGTCGCGTTGAGCGCATAACGAAGTCTGGTTGTCGTAAAGAGAATATCGTTGCCAGTTATTATACGCATGTTCTGATATTGTTCTGAAGTGGCGAAGGAGTTTCAGCTGTTCCATTACCGTGAACACGTAATCCCGTAAAGACTAAACCGTTCTCCGTGAAACGATGCCGGAAACTTCAGAATCCGGACTCGCTATCAAACCGTGGGAACGAAGTTCTAATGAAACGATCCTGTTGGCGCTTTCGCACCTGCAAGCCTATTCACGTGTAACAATTTTTTAATGGAATTGTCGGCTCTGTTTAGCCGTGCGCATTCGTCTCGCTCGACGATTGCAGCGAATTCTTCCTGATCGACGCTCGGATTCTGCAGAAAAATGGACAATTTGGGAAGGGGAGATCACGATTATTCGATTATGCGATTATTAAATCGCGCGAACATCGTCGCGCATACGGTATGGAAGGCTTAACCCTTTGCACTCGAGTGGCGACGTTTATGTGTAAAAGAAGACAATTAAAATTGCATTGTATTTGCTAATAAGCTCTAATTGCATATGCATAAATTGCAAGAAATTATATAAAATAGAAATACTGTAGATCAGAAATCGAGTTTTGGATCTCGAATTTAAATACCTTCGACGGCAAACGGTTAAATGAACTCATCCGCTAGATATGCTCATCTTTTAAATTGCATGGAAAATTTTGTTCTTCATGTGCGAGTATAACCCAATAGTTGTATTTATGCGCGTCAAAATAAAATGATTTGTTCTTTATTAGCTTCGTAAGACAATCAAAGGCGGGAAGACTGATTTTTTTCTGAATCATCGACTTCGAGAAGCTAAATTAAGTTAAATTATATTAAATAATAAGTTAAATATATATATATATATATCCGTCCCAAAATTGTCCATTTTTGTGGGCAATCTGAAGGGAAATCAGGGAAAATTTCTGTACCATGATTTTGCTTTCCTTAGCTTAGGAAAAATTATTATAATATAATTTAACTTAATATTATATAATATTATTTAATATAATTTAACTTAATTTTGCTTTCCTTAGCTTAGGAAAAGTTATTTTAATATAATTTAACTTAATATTATATAATATTATTTAATATAATTTAACTTAATTTTGCTTTCCTTAGCTTAGGAAAAATTATTTTAATATAATTTAACTTCATATTATATAATATTATTTAATATAATTTAACTTAATATTATATATTTATTATATATTTAATAATAATATAATAATATAATATAATATATAATATAATAATAAATATTATATATTTAACTTATATTTAACTTATATTTATATATATATATATATATATATATATATATATATATATATAAGTTAAATATATAATATTAAGTTAAATTATATTAAAATAATTTTTCCTAAGCTAAGGAAAGCAAAATCATGGTACAGAAATTCTCCCTAATTTCCCTTCAGATCGCGCACAAAAATGGACAATTTGGGACAAGGAGATACGGTTACTCGAGCCTTGACCCTCGTTTTTATAATTGTTAATAATATTATGAACTATGAAAATGAGCCGCGAGACTCCTGTTCCCAAATTGAACAATTTTCGTTCGCAAGCCGAATGAAAATCCGGGAGAATCGACTGTAGCGGACGAGCGAGGACCGCGCTGCGTATTCGAGAATTCACGGATAGATGCCGAATTATGCGCCGATAGAATCGTCCGATAAGTTTCTTTCGGTTTAATGCGCCGCTTAAATGTGAGCAGCGAACGACTTTCTTGCAAGGTGTCCGATTTCTCATTACGTGACTGCAATGCCGAGTCCCGTCGAGTTCTCCCGAGGAAATATATCGAATGCGGCGGTCACGATTAGGGGCGGCAGCAGAAGCATCGTAATTAATATCGGTGGTTGATCGATATGGTCCTGTAGCCCGGCTTGGGAATACGTGGGAGGCATGCGAATGTTACGACGGTGGCGGATGTTAAGTGAAAAATATGAAGCCGTTACCGTTCCCAATTGTCAGCTTCTTTACCGCGACGGCCTCGCGTTGCTCAAATTTTATATTAACCTGTTGTTAATCGGGGTATTCAATTTCGCCCAATTCTCGTTTTTCGCAACGTGGACTTTTTCTTCTTCTTCGTCGCAGCGTGTTGTCGTTGTATTATCGTGCTTAAAGTGATCTTAACAAAATCGCTTTCCACTTATCGATTATTATTTATATTAATTAATATTTGATTATTATTATATTATAAGTAATAATAATAATAATTATTATTATATATATATAATATAATTATTATTATTATATATATATAATATAATTATTATTATATTATAAGTAATAATAATTATTATTATTATATATATATATATAATATAATTATTATTATATTATATTAATTATTATATATACGACGGAAAATATATAAATCAAATATTTACAGATTAATCTAGATGGTTTTGGCGTCGAAGAAGAACATCCTGTGTTAATAAGCAAGACAATAGTTTTTATACTTTTCACTAAACGGTAGACAGTGCTTTATATTAGGTCAGAAGGAAAGATTACTTGTTATTTTATAAATTAAATATTTGTAGATTAATCTAGATGGTTTTGACGTCGAAGAAGGACATCCTGTGTTAATAAGCAAGACAATAGTTTTTATACTTTTCACTAAACGGTAGACAATGTTTTATATTCGGTCAAAGGGAAAGATCACTTGTTATTTTTTAAATCGAATATTTCCAGATTAATATTTACAGATTAATCTAGATGGTTTCGGCGTCGAAGAAAGACATCCTTTTTGTTAATAAGCAGGAGAATAATTTTTATACTTTTCGGAGGGAAAGAGCGCTTGTTATTTTATTAGCACCGTTTTCTCCAAATTCCATTAATTGCAACTGAAACTGTTTTAATCCGAAAGAATTACAACCAAATGATAAATCCTGAATGAAGGAAGAAAGAACGATCTGCTAGCGTTGAGAAAGCTGAAACCATTCGAACGGAAGAGATTCAGCCGCGCGCGCGCGCACACACACATCCAAAAGGCACTTACAACCAGTGATATTAGCATATAAACTAGAAAATGTTTTATCGCGTCTCCGCGAGGGCCTCTCGAGGGACGACACGGTCTTTCGGCGCGCAGCGAGATATTTATTGGCCCTTAACGATCATTAGGCAAGCCCGAAAACAAATGGCTACTCGTACACCACGCGTCCCCCTTTGATACCACCCTGCCTTCGCCTTCATTTCCTCCTTGCGCTTGACCACGTTACAAGTGCGCTCGAAATTCTTTCAGCTATCTATCTTTTTTTATTTACACATTTTTTTCATTTATATTTTTATTGTTACAGGATTTGACAGAATCTTTATTTATCCATTCGCGAGAATCAAATGGAGAAATTGGAAATTGGTTTTCGAGAAAGAATATTTAAATCTTGTAGAACATGAAAGCAACTAAGACGAGTTTTTTAAAGTAAGGAATCGTTTTATAGAGGGAGAACAATTTAAAGTTTTGCTCTACGGTCGATGCGGCATTGCAGTAATGTCTCCGTAACTGACGCTTAGATTGTGCACAAAAATGAACAGTTTGGGAAGACGAGATATGATTATATTTGATTTATATTATATATTATATATTATATTATATTTATTATATTTATATTATATATACTTCTATTATTATTATTATTATATTATATTATATTATATTATATATATTGTTATTATATTATACTTATACATATATATATTATATATTTATATTATATATTATATTATATATTTTATAATTCTTGACAATTCGTATCTATAAAAAGAAACTGCAAGGCTCGAATAATCTTTTTTCTCTTCCCAAATTGTCCATTTCCGTGGACAATCTGAGCGTCAATTAGAGAGACATTACTGTATCCGTAGCACTGTTCTTCGCGTTTTTGCCGCCTTCAATGTTCTCCATTAACTTTAAACACCGTCTTCACGGTCCCGAATAATAACTTATTCACTATTCACCGGCTTCTGGGCCCATAATCTACAGGGTGTCCCAAAAATGTCTCGCAATCCGAAAGTGGCGGGTTCCTCGGGTCATTCGAAGCAACTTTTTCCTTTACAAAAATTTTCTCCGAGGCACCGTTAACGAGTTATTAACGAAAAACAGTGACCAATGAGAGGCGAGCTCGGCTGGCGCGAGGCGACCGAGCCAATGAGCGGAACTAGGCTTCGCGCGCTGGTTGGCTGGGCCGCCTCCCGTCAGCCGTACTCGATTCTTATTGGTCACTGTTTGTTCGTTAATAACTCGTTAACGGTGCCTCGGAGAACATTTTTGTAAAGGAAGAAGCTGCTTGAAATGATCCGAGGAACCCGACATTTCCGGATTGCGAGACATTTTTGGGGCACCCTGTATTGTAAATTTAAATCGCACCTGATACACTGTATGTATTCGGTATATGAAATAAAGACGCGCCAAAGTTTCCTAATTCAAAGTTAACCCGGAGTTCCTTAAGCGGTGATAAACAACGTTGCTGGCTACTTCGTGGAGCTAATTTTACAAATTCCGAATTCTTCAGGTATCGAAGCAGATCTACGCGCATGAAATAATTGAAAAACGCAGATTAAAATGTTTTCGGGAACAATCGCGTTGCAGACGGACGCGATATGCAGACGGGCAGCACGATATATTTTTATTTATTCCGGATGCAAGCGTAAACACTGGATGTGGCGAACGAATTCCAAAGTTTTGTACATTCAAAAATTCAATATGTAGGCTTCGTTCCTTTTTCAATTGTTCCGAACACCAGTTTCGCGGCGTCCATTATAAAGTACGCGAGAGATATCGCTTTTTATTGGGGCAAAATTAAAACTGTTCCAGCGTTTTCTCCCGCCTGTAAGCGCCGCGTGTAGTACTTTATTTCGAGATCCCGGCACAGTTAGCATTACTTTCGCGGACAATGCGAAATTATAAACCAAACCGAGCGCGCGGAGGCAGGGTGGTCGGGTATCATAATTCACAAACAAGCGGCGCGTCATGCAAAGAGCGCCGCAAAAAACTGGTTCTTTTGTGAGAAACGCGTATATCTGTTCGCATAAATCTGTCGCTTAAGTGGAGTCTCTTATTTCAGTGTGCGTTGTTCGGACACCACCGTGCTCGTGTCACGGTTATGCAAATACACTTTAAGCTCTTCCAGGAGGAATTATTTCCCTGTGACCGGTCCCCCGACGACGTTTAATCCGGGTATCGTCATTTGCAATAATTGAAGATTCGTATCTACGCCGAAGTCCACTCCGCCGTCGTAACGAAGAAAAATTAGCGTCGGTGGATTTATGCCTGGATTGTAATTCATCGTTCGGAGAACGTTTACACCGGGTGTCCCAAAATTATGGTATTTCCGGGAAATAAGGGCTTCCTCGGGTTATTTGGAGTAACTTTTTCCTTGGCGAAAATTCAATCCGCGGCTTCGTTCGCGAGTTATTCACGAAAAACACTGACCAATGGGAGGCGAGCTCGGCCGAGCTCCGCTCTCGCGGCCACTGCGCGACGCGGGATTGGCTGAAGGGCACTGGCCGCGCTCGCTCTCCGATTGGTCAGTGTTTTTCGTTGATAACTCGCAAACGAAGCGTCGGATTGAATTTTCGCAAAGGAAAAAGTTGCTTCAAATGATCTCAGGAATCAACCTTTTCCAGGGTGACATAACCTTGACATAAAATAATTATGCAATGCCCTGTATATAAAGAAACGTCGGAGTATCTAATACCACTAACTTCCAAAAAGTATTTTGGCTTCGACAGTCGCAGGATTTTGGAAAAGCTAGCGCGCACAGATCGATGTTATTGTTTTCAGAATTAAGTCTGCTTAAACCTCGACAGCTTAAAAAAGTCAGCATTCGTTCATGATAGAAGAACTTTTCGAAAATACCTGGACATCGTATGAGATCAATATTAACTCGGAACTTGAATCGCGTTTCCATTGAAATTTTATACTTCTCGACGACGCACCGAACAGATTTTTGAAACTTCGTCCGTCCAGCTTTCTTTTCAGCATCGAAGGTTGTCTTCGCGGTGACACAGTGTACGATATATTTAGTACTCATAATGTAGCACACATACGTACGATTAAATTGTAGTAGGAAATACGATCCCTTATCATCGAATCGAAATATTATTCAATGTAATCGACATTCCAGCGACAAATTGTATATGGACCAAAATGCGTGAGAAACAGAACGTTAAACTGGTTACCCAGTTCAATTACATACATAATGAGAATCTGCATTTGATGTAGAGTCCAATATAAACTATCAACGCGAAGCAATCACGGAGTAAATTGCTGAATCCGGTAATGTAGGAGCGTTTCAAAATGTATGTATATTAAGAGATCATTAATATCAATAGGAAACGAGGATCGCCGTATTATAGCTGAAATAAAATGCTTAAATACGAACATGTTGTAAACGTTCGTACATTTACGCACGTTCTTCTTGCCATTTCTTTATGGTAACTTGTTTCGTTTCGATGCAAATCGAATCACGTATTGCAAAGAACAGAAATGATATAAAAATAAATTATTTTCTCGTTAATGTTGACACGTTGAAAATAGATCTAAATACATTAAATTAACGATCTATTGGTAAGTTATTTCACCTTTTCACGTTTTTCAGCTTTAATTTAATTGTTTCAGTCCAGAAATAAAAAAGACTAATTCATACGAATATGAAACTAACAGAAACAGTCAATTATTCATCGTTCGAATAAGCATATTTCAATAGTTAGTCGTATAGTATATACATAATGTAATAAATGAATATAATATAAATAATAGAAATAAATATAAAATAAATAATAATATATATATAATAAATAAATATAAATAATATATATAAATAAATGAAAAGATTACGATAGATAAGATTAGATTATTAAAACGAATAAAGCAGTGCTAGTTTCTTCCTATAATTAATCAATATGTATTGATAATTAATAATTAATAATTTAATCTTATCTATCGTAATCTTCTCATTTATTTCCACATTACAGGCATTTTGTATCAAGCTGCAATTTTTCGGTAATGACGCCTCGTATTAGGACATTTCGGTCGGTTTTTTAATGAAACGAAAATAATACAATTTTAATACGTTTATTAATGTTCACTGGGCAATATAATTTCCATCGTTGCTAATGACCATTTCCGAGCGCGATGGTAATTTGTGGATATCATTTCCGTAGAACGACCCATATTTCGAGTCGAAAAACTGAAGCAGCGCCTCGCTGTCATCTGCTGCTTCCTTTTTCAATCGTTTCCCCTCCAACAAATTTAACCGGGAGAAAAACAACCGACGGAGAGTATCGCGAATTCGTTGAACGATTTTTAGCTGTAAATTATGATCCTTCGAAAATAAAAAGCGCGAGGGCAAAGTACATAATCGGTGTTATACAGAGGGTGTCCCAAAAATGTCTCGCAATGAGTTAGTATCCTTTCGTTTAAATTAATTTTTAATTATTTCCTAAGTTCAATCAGGCTTTTCTTGATTAATTGATCACGGTAAATAATGTGCAAGTCTGCGTGTAAACAGTGTTGTCCTGTGGAACACCACAGAGTAACGATACTCATGTTGCAAGCAGAAAATGTGTTATGTCATCTCGTAGCCCCCTAGTCCTTCCGTCATCTAAAGAAAAAGTTTAAAATTTTAACTATAAATCTAAAATAATTTTTCTGACTTATATATAGTATTTCCATTTTATATGACAAAGTGCATTCTATGCACATGAAATTGAGTCTTGTGATTCATACAACAGGTTACACTTTTAACAATTTTTGAAATCTAAGCTTCGATAGTATAACAATGATTTTGGAACCGTGATATAGCATTCTCAGTGGTGCCTCAAAGTCGTCTCTCGAGTGCAAAGGGTTAATGGAATTTTAAAAAAGTTACATCGTTTTTCAATTGATTTTAAATATACAGGGTATCCCAAAAATGTCTCGCAATCCGGAAATGGCGGGTTCCTCGGATCATTTGAAGCAGCTTCTTCCTTTACAAAAATGTTCTCCGAGGCACCGTTAACGAGTTATTAACGAACAAACAGTGACCAATAAGAATCGAGTACGGCTGACGCGAGGCGGCCCAGCCGACCAGCGCGCGAAGCCCAGTTCCGCTCATTGGCTCGGTCGCCTCGCGCCAGCCGAGCTCGCCTCTCATTGGTCACTGTTTTTCGTTAATAACTCGTTAACGGTGCCTCGGAGAAAATTTTTGTAAAGGAAAAAGTTGCTTCAAATGACCCGAGGAGCCCGCCTCTTTCGGATTGCGAGACATTTTTGGGGCACCCTGTACAACTTCGCTCTGCGATTTCAAATTTAATCGAATGAAATGCTTCAATTTCACGAAATTCCCGAGCCGATCGCCTGGCGACCAGCAGCCTGGTTCATCGAGACGCTGAATAATAGCGAACCAGGCCGATCGCGAGACGATTGTATCCCGAATCGCGAGACTATTGTATCCTGAATATTCGAGTTGCCGAACTATTCCCTGCAAGAAATGTGATTTACACCGCGAGCGAGCAGCATTGAATGTCGCCCGTTCTCCTGCCGCTCGTGACCCGATCTCCAATTATTCCCGACGGAACGGAAGAAAGAAACCGGAATGTTGTTTAACGATCCGAGAACAGGACTCTCTCTCTCTCTCTCTCTCTCTCTCTCTCTCCCTCTCTCTCTCTCTCTCTCTCGGCGTACAAAGGGCGCACGTAGAGGGTCGCGGAGCGGCTTGGCAGCGTAAAAATCTACGGCGCAGAGGCGCGTCGAGCCCGATGATTTCGGGGAGGCCCTTCGACGCGCGCGCGAAGCTTTCCTGCTGGAAGAAATGACAGGTAAGCGAAAAGGAAAGCGAAAAGCCTGGGTTGAGGTGCAAGCCGTAGATCAGAATTTTATGGCCGATCTCTGGCTCGGAGGCGCGCAAAACCCTGAAGGCGGTCTTGGCCATGTCGAAAAACATACATTCGGCCGAGTGGGTCGCATCGCCGCTATAAATCTTCGGCTTTATGTTACGATCCTGAAAATACACCGCAAGGAGGGCTGGCGACACGCCAGCGGATCACCGATCCGGCCACATTTCCGCGTGGACATCGCGCCGACTTCACGCACCGGTCTCTCTCACACCGTCGAGAATAAACCGAGTTACTCGACCAACGGCGAAATTGAATGCGCCACGTCTTCAATGGACTCCTCGAGTGCCCCGTTTACCGAGATATGGGACGCGGAATCTGATTAAAAAGTCCATTCTTGCGCTAATGCATGCTCCGTGCGATTGTGTCTCTTTTTTCGCGCGTATCATGTGTGCGTTGTGTGCGTTCTATGCGATATTGATTGGCACATATCAGGTGTACTGGGATAATAATAATAATTATTATTATTATATTATTATTAATATTAATATTATTATAATTATTATTATATATAATAATATAATTAATAATAATATAAGATAATATAATAATAATAATATATAATATATTATATTAATAATAATAATATAATATAATATAATATAATAATAATAATTATTATTATTATATATATAATATATATTATATATTCTATTATTATTAACTATTGTTATTAATAATGATTAATATCGATCAGGTTAATATTTGTCCTCATCTATCACCGGTTTCCTTTTTTAGTTGAAATTCGTCTCGTTAAGAGCTCGTCGTACGGTCGAACGACTGCAATGCAGAATCATGGAGCCAGTTACTGTGGGGCTAGGGAGCGATCAATCGCAGAGCCTTTGGTTTGCTGTGTCCAAAAAGCGTTTTTCTTTATTAACTCTTAAACAAAGCCGCGGTTTGCATTTTCGCCAAGGAAAAAGTTGCTTCGAATCACCTCAGAAACTCCCCATTTCCAGATTACGAGACACTCTTGGGACACCCTGTATATCCTTCGATCAATTGTAGACTGAAATCTTCACTCCGCGGCACATTTTTGTGTTCTTTCGATCGCGTTGTTAACGTCCGGACGGCGACAATGCGTTTCTAAACCAAATGACAAACTGTCCGCACCGGAGGAACATTTGTTTCCGTTGCGCCGCGTTGGCCGCGTGTGCTTCCTATTTTTCTTTGATCTTCGCCGATTCGAACGGAAACGGGCGACACGCGGCAACATTTGTCGCCGGCGACAGAAACACGATGGAAACTGCAGCAACATTCGGCAATAAACGGCGACCCTTTCGAGGAATATGCGACATCGACGGAATGCTCCTCGATGTTGCTTCGGCGTCGGCGCAGCTTCGTGACGTGCAGCCGGCGGTCTAAAGAATTCATACGCCTTTCAAAACGCTGTTGCTTTTTTAAAATTGGACCGAAAAGACTTGAACGAATTTTTTTCGGACGATTTGAGAGACTGGACGATGACTGAAATGTTTTTTATCTAATTTCGTTGTTACTTGAAACGACGAAATGAATCAAGAAACTCGCGATTTTTTCCGGCTTTTTTTATCTGAACCAACGATAAAAATTTTAAAAAAGCGTTCTGTAGATCTCGGTAACGTATAACGCATGCTGAAAGATTCATCGAGATCGGATCGAAATTTCGTGCTGGATCAAAGGAAAATAAAATGCTGGACTGCACTCGTCGTCGGCGGGGAGGTCCATAAGGAATAACGTGTACTATTTCATTGAAAGTCGATAAAATGTAACGAAAAAGAAAACGTTTCGTATCTTGGAACGTCAAAGAATATGTGTGCAAAGTGGCGATAAATTTCATCGAGGTCTTATGTTACGGAAAAATTGCCAAATGTCGTCTCTCGTTTGAACGCTTTGCACGAGTCTCCCCCCGCCCCCCCATCCCTAAGTAATGTAAGTACTTAATTGGAATCAAAATACTTAAATTACTCAGTAATATACGCAGAAATTATATTATAGAATATTTAGCACTTATGGCTTTAATTTTGCGATATGCTGGCATGTTTATTTAAGTTTGATTTTTCAGTATATATTTTCAAATATCAGAATGGATTTCAGATTGTGAGATAATAAATATAGTACATCAATTTAGGAAAACTAGAAGTATAGTATAATATTCAAGTATAGTATAATATTAATATAATATTATAGTATAATATTCATATATATAGTTATTATTTTATATAATTTTATAGTTATGTATATAATAATAGTTATTTTATTTATTGTCATTATTATTATCATTGCTGATATTGATACGGTATTAATTCTGCAGTATGCTGGCATGTTTATCTAAATCTGATTTTTCAGTATATATTTTCAAATATCAGAATGGATTTCAGATTGTGAGATAATAAATATAGTAAATCAATTTAGGAAAACTAGAAGTATGGCATAATATTCAAGGGTTCCTTTATACATATAATAATAGTTGTACTATTACATATAGTTATATATATAGTTATTATTTTATATAATTTATAATTATGTATATAATAATAGTTATTTTACATATTATCATTATTATTATCATTGTTGATATTGGTACGGTATTAATTCTGCAGTATGCTGGCAGATTTATTTAAATCGGATTTTTCAGCATATATTTTTAAATACCAGAGTGGATTTCAGATTGTGAGATAATAAATATAATAAATCAATTAATGAAAACGAGAAGTATAGCATAGTATTCAAGGGTTTCTTTATACATATAATAATAGTTATACTATTATATATAGTTATTATTTTATACAAATTACAGTTATGTATAAATAATAGTTATTTTATATATTATCATTATTATTATCATTATTGATATTGGTGCCTCCGTCTACGTTCGATAGACAGATTATTTATCTCTCTTAACACAATGTAAATCATGGTACGACTACAATGTTGCCACGTCGCCAATTTTCATTTCTCAAAATATAGTGTTCGATCACTTTGAACGCAACGCTGCATTTTCTCAGAAATGATTAATCTTACTTTTCTGTGCGCGATGTTTAAACGAAATTCGTACTTTTAAAAAAATACGATTCGACGAATTGGGACGTTTCCACGAATCGTTTCGACGGAAGGAATACATTTCCAAATTGAAAAAAAATATTCGATCCTGCCAGGATTCGAACCTGGAATCTTCTGATCCGTAGTCAGACGCGTTATCCGTTGCGCCACAGGACCTACTTCGTTCGAGTTTCACAGTTTCCCGCCCCTTCGTTCCAAAGCTTCGTAATATTTTCAGTTAATATGAAACTTTTCGCGATCGTTTCGCGACAGAGATCTGGATATACGGCTCGGTAAACTATGAAATAAGTATAATAAATGCAGCACTTCTCACCACCGCCTGGGAAATTTAAGGTCGATCGTAAAATTTTATTACCCCGAATATAGGAGTCTCTGCGAAATACTCTTGAATGTCTTTCATAGATTGTTTTTCGATTTACGACGGCAATTATTTAGTTTCGGTATTTAAAATGAAATTTTAGCGGCGAGCGAATCGCGTTGTCTCGCGATTCTGTAAATACGATGCAGTGATTAATTACAACACGAAAAGTGACATTATTAGTTACAGTGTTACTAATTAGAGCAATTTACGTTGGAGAGAAGATACTATATTTCGACGGAATATAGCTTAGATATGCAAAACGGTATAAAATGATATAAAAATGTACGTTTAATGTGAAGATCTATCTTTCAAGCATAATTAGCATAATTTGTTATAAATTAGAACAAACGATGAATTCTTTTGAGGTGCTAGAAGGACTCTAGTCTATTAGACAATGTCTGAATGGCAAAATAGAAATAAAAAGCTCATCTTCTTTAACTTTTTCAGCAAATTGTGAACTTAAAACTGAAACAGTGCGTTATTTATGTAACTATAGTATTATAGACTATTATATTAACAGTATTATATGACTATAGTATTATTTATGGACTATTATATTAACAGTATTATATAATTATAGTATTATTTATAGACTATTATATTAACAGTATTATATAACTATAGTATTATTTATAGACTATTACATTAACAGTATTATATAACTATAATATTATTTATAGACTATTATATTAACAGTATTAGTCTATAAATAATACTATAGTTATATAATACTGTTAATATAATAGTCTATAAATTATTATTATTATATATATATATATTATTATATTAACAGTATTATATAACTATAGTATTATTTATTGACTACTATATTAACAGTATTAGTCTATAAATAATATTATAATTATATAATACTGTTAATATAATAGTCTATAAATTATTATTATTATTATATTAACAGTATTATATGACTATAGTATTATTTATAGACTATAGTTATTGAAAGGTATTAAAATCTTTAGGTTGTGTACAGTCATCGCTCGAAGCAGTCGAAAATCGCGAAAAACTGCGATTTCTGCGATCTTTAAATGTGTGTAGATGTGCGAAACGCATTCTTCAGGCTCAGATAAAAAAAGGTTAAAAAAAATATCAGTTCTTTAAATTCTCGGAAATTTTTTTTTACACATTACCCGGCAAACTAATCCGGCTTAACTTTTCAACAAAATTCGAATCGCTCGGTCAAATTTCGGCTACGTTATTCCGCTCGAAAATGTTCGCCTTTCGCGAGCCGAGGTAATTTGAAAAATTCCCAGGGCGCTGCGAATTCAGCGAAGCTCGGGACTTCGAAGCCTTCGAGGAATATTGGCATACTATGAGTCAATATATCTTCCCGAACTTCAGACAACTCGCTGCAATTAGTGGAGACGCTACAATATATTCGAAGGCGGAAGAAAGATGATTTATGAAAATGAGACAAGGAAGAAAAATAGTCCTGGGAAAGGCGCTTGACGAGGAACCATCATGCTCTGGAAAGATCGATGATCCCTCTCGGCTACCACCTACGCTTGAATCGCGAGTGCGCAAAAAGATAGTCCGGTAATTAGGATACATTCGAGGAGTCCGGCTGCTCAGAAATTCTGAAATCGAGGGAAAAAGCGGAGGGAGGCGTTCTCCGAAAATTTGCGAGCAAATTCTCCCTAATTCGACGCTCTGATTGTGTATTATTAACTATAAAAACGAGCCGCGAATAACCTTGACTCTTAGTGGAAAAACAATAATTTTTGAAACTTGTATTTCAATATATAGCTGACCAAATATATTATAATATTTATTATTTAATATATTTATTTATTTTAATATTTTAATATTTAATATATATAATAATATTATATAATATTATATATATATTATTATTATATATTAATTATTATATTATATTATTATATATTATTATTATATTATATTATTATTATTTTATTATTTTTATTATTATATATATTATTATTATTATATTATTATATAATAATATTTTATTTATTTAATATATTATATATATTTCAAATATAGCTGACCAACTTTTATTCGAAATACTTTTCCTCAGACTGTCGAAAGTGCTTAAAAAATCGTGGCGACACTTACATGCCACACAATTTTATATAAAAATTGGTATTTTGGGTTTTCTAGATTCCCCAAAATTTGCTCCATTCTTCGCGAACATCGCAGGTCTCGGACCACATAATTCCAGCGCATATATTTCTCCACGAAATGCAAAACAATTTTGCTTCGTTTCATATGTCAATTTAACACGTCTTATTCCAGAAATATAAAGTTAACCTTTTGCACTCGATGCTATTTTAACTCCAAAACCACGACGTTTCTTTCGAACCGCAGCATTTCAATTTCACACGATTCCTTTCACGTTAAGCACGTGACGTTTAGCTTATCGGTTTATTTGGCTATCGCATTTTTAACTGTGCTTCGAGTACAACATTTTTAAGTACATCTCCGAGCCTTAAAATTCTTTTCGAACGTGGTCCAGCTCACATCCGACGGCTCTGCACAGTCGCCATTAGAGTGCAAAGGGTTAATCATGTCGGAGAACAAACCGAAGGCACAGCAATTGATCGGCTCGCATTAACCGTTTTTAAGTACATTTCGGAGCCTTAAAATTTTTTTCGAACGTGCTCCAGCTCATATCCAACGGCTCTGCACAGTCGCCATTAGAGCGCAAAGGGTTAATCATGTCGGAGAACAAACCGAAGGCACAGCAATTGGTCGGCTCGCATTAACCGTCTCCGCCATCCCAATTGGGTATTTACGAGGTTTACACCTAAAAGATTGTCGCCGCTTTTAACGAGCTCCGTTCGCTCTTTACGAACGTTTCCCGAGCAGTTTTCCGGGGCTCGAGGCGGCACGCGGCTCCAACGATCGACGTCTCGCGATCGGCTGCCGTAGAATATTTTAAGGTTCATTAAAGGCGCAATAATGAAGAAGTCTTGGCCGGCTCTCGAATAATTTCCGGCTGGTTCGTCGTTTGAACGAAACTACCCTCTCCTCTCCCCGGGGCTCCCCGTCACGGCCCTTCCGGACTTGCCCGTACTTTCCGCCGTTTCTCCTGTGCTCGAAACTTTATCCGCAAAGTCTTTCGGCCCCGGCGGGCCGGCGAAATTAAAGCCGAAGTTTCCGGGGGAAAAATCGTCAGCCTGTTTGCCAAGTAGTCCTTCCGTTTTCGACGACGGCAGTAAAAATATTGGGCGTTCCCCTTCCCGGCGAAAATTCGTCCGAAGAATTTTCCGCCCGATCGTGTTCGCCTCGCCGCATTCTCGCGTTTCAGGACCGTTTCAGCCAAATTAATAGGGTCATTGTCCCGCTAAAAGGCGATCTGGAGCCTCGATCGTGTACAAAAAATTATAGGACACTTGCGATTAGTATACAGTAGATTTTTGTATTACTGTTTCTATACAGAGTGTTTTTTGGGTGTTCTTTGCGAATTTTTCTCTTCGGCATTTTTGAGACTTTATTTAGCCGACGTTCCTTTATTAGCCAAATTGGATCTTCAATCGTGTACAAAAAATGATAGAACACTTGCGATTAGTATACAGTAGATTTTTGTATTACTGTTTCTATACAGAGTGTTTTTTGGGTGTTCTTTGCGAATTTTTCTATTCGGCATTTTTGAGACTTTATTTCGCCGACGTTCCTTTATTAGCCAAATTAATATGGTCATTGTCTTGCTAAAAGGCGATCTGGATCTCCAATCGTGTACAAAAAATGATAGGACACTTGCGTTTAGTATACAGTAGATTTTTGTATTACTGTTTCTATACAGAGTGTTTTTTGGGTGCTCTTTGCGAATTTTTCTCTTCGGCATTTTTGAGACTTTATTTAGCCGACGTTCCTTTATTAGCCAAATTGGATCTTCAATCGTGTACAAAAAATGATAGGACACTTGCGATTAGTATACAGTAGATTTTTGTATTACTGTTTCTATACAGAGTGTTTTTTGGGTGCTCTTTGCGAATTTTTCTCTTCGGCATTTTTGAGACTTTATTTCGCCGACGTTCCTTTATTAGCCAAATTAATGTGGTCATTGTCTTGCTAAAAGGCGATCTGGACCTCCAATCGTGTACAAAAAATGATAGGACACCTGCGTTTAGTATACAGTAGACTTTTGTATTACTGCTTTTATACAGAGTGTTTTTTGGGTGTTCTTTGCAAATTTTTTTCTGCGGCATTTTTGAGACTTTATTTAGTCGACGTTTCTTTATTTGAAATTTCAGGCTTGTTATTACTAATTGATACAGTAGTTTATACAGGGTGTCCCGTAATTATGTTAGCAATGGAAAGAAGCGATTCCTGAGGTCATTTGAAGTAACTTTTTTCTTAGTGCAATATGACTGGCTCTATCTCCGACGATTTTTAATATTTTTTTATGAAAAAAATAGCGTGTACTGCTTGAACATAGGTCAATATCATGCCACAAATCCCGACGCAATAATATATTTATGGCTTTCAAAGATAAATCCCAAACAGGAGCTAAAAAATTCACCTCTAGACTAGAATAACCCCTTAGAATAATAATAATAACTATAGACTATAATAATAACTATAGACTATAATAACCCCTTAGACTAGAATAACCCCTCTTTATGGCACGATTAACTCTTTAAGTCACGGTGGAATTAACTGAGTCCAAGCCCGTAACAACAAATTGAATCGAATTATTATTATTATTTCCTTATGTTTTTATATCACGTTATTCCTCCGCCAATAACAATATACCAATTCTATCGAATTTAAAACGCGATAAAATTGTCTGTGCAACATGGTTCTACTTTATCTCCCGAAAGCAAACAGTAAACCAATGTGATATTACACAACTGTTACAACCGATATATTCGTTATCAGAAGAAATGGTGCGCCTTGGCCGGGTTTCAGCAGTTTTTTGCCGACCGTGCGCCGCGCGGTCTCCTCTTGGCCGGCGATTTTCGGAAGACGGGCCGCGATCAATCTTTATTTGAAAGGAGATCCTCGGATTCGTTTCAGCCAGGGCCCATCGATCTAATTAGAGGGCAGGGAAAGCAGCGGCGCGCGATAAGCTTCGGGTAGAAATCAAATCGAACCGGGTGGGCGGTGTATCGATTTCGATGCACGCGCGCAGGCAAAACGCGCGGCCGCCGGCTCGTAACCCCATTAAACTTTTACGATTTAAGTTTCCGCCGACGTCGAGAAGCCGGACGAAAGTTCTCTACGGCGCCGGAACGGTGCCCGATGCTCGATCCCCACAGCGTTCACGTTGCCCTCCTCTCGTAATAAAAACAACCTGACGAACGGCCGCGGCGGCATGTCCGTTCGTGGCCTGGACGACGGTTCAACGATGAGGAGCGTTAACGGTCACGTGTCGGACGTTATTCGCGTCGTGGATCTCGAAATCGGCGGCTTCCAGGGCTCCGTAGACCGGGAATTTCGTGACGGCCGAACCAAACCGACCGTCGAGATTCGGGATCGATGGACAGAGCTGCCTTGTTAACCCTTTAACGACCGCCGCTGCATCGATCGCGGGACGTTCTCACGTGTTTTTACGTGTCGCCGAGGTTCAAGGAGCGCGGTTCACAGGGCTGCTCTCTCTCTCTCTCTCTCTCTCTCTCTCTCTCTCTCTCTCTCTCTCTCTCTCTCTCTCTCTCTCTCTCTCTCTCTCTCGCAAAGAGAACGGCTCTTCTCGCTCGCTTTTGTTCGCAGCGAGGCGTGGGAAGTTTGACGATTCATTTCCGATTAGAGTGACACCGGCCGATCGCGAAATTAGCCGGGAAAATAACGAGCCAGCGCGTCGAACCCGCGATTTTTATGACGCGGCAGCACGCGAAGCTGCGCGTTTCTTGACAAGATTATTTACAAATCGTTGCAATTGCAGTCGTAGCGTGTGCGATATTGGGCCTCGATAAGCTGAATTTTTTTATTAAGTATGAAAATATTTATGCGACAGGAAATCAGCAATTATAAATTATATTATTAAATTATAGTATTAAATTATGTTATTAAATTATAATTCGCGCCGGGGGGGAGGGGGGATTTCACCGAAATGTTCGACAAGTCGTTTCGACGTCCTTTGTTCACCGGCGCCGAACATTTTTTCATAATAACGAAAGGAAGATGAAAAAACGGTTCGATTCCCGGTCGATCGAAAATTCGATTCGCCGTCTCGCACGACTAAGGCCCCGAAAATTCAATTCAACACCGCGATCTGATAAGAGCGCCAAGATCGAAAATTATATTATTAAATTATATTGTTTAATTATAGTATTAAATTATAGTATTAAATTATATTATTAAATTACACATTATATAATTAAGACATATACGCCATCTTAAGATATATTGTCGACAAATGTCGAAGGATGCAATAACAAATCGTCGAAAAGAAGCCGAAATTGAGAATTGCTCGAAGAAATAATTAAAACAACCTTTTCAATTTAGTGAGAAATTTTATGTAAAAGAAATTTTGACATAACCTTGACAAAACCTTTTCAATTTAGTGAGAAATTTTATGTACGAGAAATTTTGTAACCAAATAAGAAACGATACGTTGCAACAAGTTGCTCGAAATAATTTCATCGTTGCGCATTTAATTCTCCATTTGAAATAACTTCGATTTGGACGTTTACGCGAGAAAACGCTGGAACAATTCGATAATTCCCGATTAGCAAGAATAACAAGGTTCGACAATAAGGTTCACAAAGCTCGCTGGCTCGAATAATTCGACGCCGACGTCACCGTCGAATCCTGAAATCACGATTGCTTCAACGCTTTCGTAATCGCTCGCCAAAAAATTGTCCCCAAAACTGAAGCGTTTCGTTCGATCGAATTGAAATTCCAAATTGAAATAGTATTACATGAATTGCATGCGAAGGAACGATAGATTAGCGCGAAAATAAATTGTTAAATCTGAACGCGAATAATTCGGTCGCTCGCGCAGCGTGTTCGAAGCGTTAAAAAGCTCGCCGTCGGTGGAAGAATCGGCCGATGAGCTCGGAACCGAGCGAATGCGGCTGTTCACGGGGGTCCCGCAGCATGCGAACGATACTACTACGATTTCGTGTCTGCCTTTCGGAGAATAAATTATGGGGGAGGCCCAGCAGGCGCGAAGAATTCGCGAAGAACGAGGAATTTCTCGCGTTCCGTTGCGTTTTCGACGACGCTTACATTTCCGGAAGCAATGAGCATGATTCACCGAGCCGAACGGACGCCAATTTTCTCGCTTATTTATTATTACCACGCTGAATTAACGACGCTTTTACTGTTTGTTCGCGGCGGTGGCTCTCGCTGATAAATGGTGCTTGTCCGCGATTACTCCGGCAATGGATAATGTTTCCAGTAGCTATACGTAATCATCCTCTTCGCGTAATGCGGCATCCGCGGAGAAATAAACAGCTAATGACGGCGCGATAATAGCGATAACCTTTCTGCTATCTTTTCGGAACGTTTACGGTTAAATTCGCCCGAGTTTTCATTCAGCTTGTCGGCAAAAGTCGACGATTTGGGAAGGAGGAATACAATTATTTAAGTCTTGCGGCTTATTTTTTATAGATGCCGATTGCCGACAATTATGAAAACGAGGTGGAAGGCTTTACAAGCCTTTACAAGCTGAAGGACAATTAGGGAGAATTTTCTGTACCATGATTTTCTGTTCCCTTAGTCTCGACTTCGACTTCTCGAAATCGATGATTCAGAGAGGATCAATCTTTCGGCCTTTGATTGTCTTACGAAGCCGATAAAAAACAAGCCGTTTCATTTTATCGCGAGTAAATACGACTATTGAGTTATGTTCGCATATATAAAAGAATATAACATGCCATTTAAAAAAATGGAAACAATTGTAAACGTCCTTTTTCTCAGCAGAATACATCTGTTCAGTTTAGCCAAATTAAATAGTATTTTTCGGACGCGTGTGAAATTCCCTTTTATTCGCACGTCAATATTAACACGTTCCGTGCCACGTGTACCATCGATGGTACACGCTTGCATGTTTACTTAGTGAACTGAACAAATTGTTTACAAGAAATTTAGAACCGAAGAATCAATTTCCACCGCAAGAATGGGCGTTGATAAGTTTTTGTTACGTTGTTATGTGTACGAGAATGAATAATTGCACGTAATACATCAAGTTTTAGTAAAATATCAAAGTGTGAAGATTCGAGTAAAAAAAGCTCGGCACGGAACGTGTTAATATCCTATCCGTCCTTACGTCCCCGTGTCTAAGGTGACACCGCCGACGAGTGCTACATCGGGCCCAGAACGAAACGCGCTTCTTTTCCTTCGCTTCCGCCATCTTTACGGCGCGCCGTCAGACCGCGGATGTTCTCCGAAGTCTGCGCGTAAAACTCGAATGCACGCGGGCAAAAAATGTTTCTCGTTCTAGTATACACAAGTATAACCTCGACAAGATAGCGGACAGTCTTAAACCGGTGCGCGAATCATAGCCCGCCGTTTAAACAAATAAACGTCTGCTATCTTGGCGCGTCGTTCCGCGGCCGCTCAATTTTTACCTCTCTCCGGCATTCCTCGTTCCAACGAGATTTTCTTTTCGAAGCCGCTATTACCGTTCGGTTTAACGTCAATATTTACCGGCTTTCAGGATTCCTATTTCCCTATGAACCTCCTACGGAATGCTCCCGTATGAATCGCGCTGAAAGCACCGCTCCATTCCGCGAGATTCGCCGTTCTGCCGGGCCGCCGCAGACGCATTACATTCATACTTACAATCGTGTGTAAACGATCGTCCTGCATCCGTCTCTAATGCCCGCGCTTCGGCTGCACTTCTGCCTCAAGAATTTGTTCCAACATCCACTTGGTCGCGACCGGTTGCCGCCCGGAATCGCTCGCCGGAATATCGATGAGGCACGCGGGCTGTAGATCAACGAAGCGATCGCTCTATCGCTCAGCAGTTTTTACTCGCGACCGACTCGCTTTTCTATTATTCTACGACCCGTAATTTGGTTAATCGCGCGATCAAATTTCCTCGATGAAGGATTTCGAATAGCGCGCGAATCAAAGCGTTTCATGTTCCACGAATTCCAGGCTCTATTCTCGTCCGGCGCTTGCTTCGGATATGGATCTTTCGCGACGATTATACATTTGTTCAACAATCGTCAAAACGAGGCGAAATGCTCGAGAACAATTCTCTCCCTAAATTGTCCGGTCTTGTTCGCAAGTCGAAGGGAAATTTGGAAGAACTTAGCGTCGACGTAGCGATAAATTACATGGGCGTAGATCTAGCAAAGGCATTTGTTTGGGCACTTTTGAGAGGAATTATTGTATACCAATAATAATAGAGGAAATTGTAAGTTTACGTGATCCTTTTTTTGATTGCAAAATCGCTGTGGTATCGATTAGCGACAGATAATGATGGAATCATACTGGATATAATAATAATCGATCAAATAGCATTCGAAAAGGGAACCGACCGGCTTGGATATCACCCAGGGACTGAAAAAGTTGCAAAAATAATTGTTATGTGTCGATTCTGAGTGAAACAGTTATGGAGAACCGAACAAGTTTCGTAACAGTAACGGAAGAGTCCGACCGTTTCTTGAAAAAAGAATCGCATTGCTGTGATTTTTCAGAATATTATTGTATCAACCAACTTACAGCAATATCTAAGTAAATATAATAATATAATAATAATAAACGATCGCTTCCGTCATCCTCATTGCTCGAATAATTAATTAAACGCAACGCGTCTCTATCAGGAAACATTAAAACAATTTACGAAAACGAAGCCGCGGTCTCTCCGGAGATATCACGTGTACGACGACCTTAAAAAACAACGCGTAATCAAATTAAAGAGATGGCGAGCGTCACGCATATGCGAGTCGCACGTGCGACTTATTTTCGTCCGAAAATAAATCGAGCTAAACGAACTAGCACGCGAGCGTATCAACTAACGCGCGACCAACTAAAACTGTACGATACATTGTTTGTTATATTCAACGATTATTCATCGAACAATTAACCAGTTAGCTGTGGCGCCTGCATTTCAGAGCGCGCACCTATACGTGTCGCGAGAATCAAGCGATGACGAGTATACTCGTCGAACGCAATGTAAGTGTCGCTGTTAAAATATTGGGTCAAAGAGACGGTTTCATTTGATAAAATTAACAATTTTATTACTAATATTTACTTATTCGCTTGACGTTAACATATACCATGTACATAATAAATTGAAAACCCCAGGGATAATCGAATACTTATAAAAGTTAAAAATTCAAATTGCTGCTGCAGAGAGAGAGAGAGAGCGAGAGAGAGAGAGAGAGAGTGGTATTTAGCAAAGCAAGGAACAATATATAATAAATATAATAAATATAATAATATATAATATATAATAAATATAATAATATATAATATATAATAAATATAATAATATATAATATATAATAAATATAATAATATATAATATTGCACATATAATATTATATATCGCACGTCGAACACCAACACCGTGATTCTTTCCTAATTTTATTTCTATAACAATGTAAAAACAACTTCGTGCAGGATTCGCCTCAAAATATTCTGAACATCTTGAAATTTCAGAATATATTTTTGTTTTCCTTAAAATTACAATTTAAACAGCCGATGGTCGCTGCTTCTTACGAGTATACTCGTCGTGTCGCAAAATATTGTCATTTATCCATGACGAGTATACTCGTCGAACACAGCTAACTGGTTAATTCGTACAACGGCCGAAATTTATTCGTTGTACGCGAACGAATAACAACGACGCGCCGCACAGCGTTCGCGTTCTTATGCGATAATTCGCCGCGGCGGAAATCACGTTGATTTCGCACGGGCGAATATTCGTCGCGCGCGAATTAAATCGGCGAATCAATTCGCCATCCGTTCGGCAAAAATTATCTCATCAGATTTACAAATCGCGGCGCGGCGCGGCGTCTGTGTCGGCGTCGGCGTCGGTGGTCCGCGACCAAAACACGGGGAAAACTAACATCCGTCCGTTGCATTAAACAAATTTGCCCTGGCGCGGCGCACGCCAATAATAATGGGTACACGCGGCCAATAAATATCGAGGGAACCGCGGCCGCTCGCCGATAAATCACTTTATTTCAAAACCAGAGAAAATGAAGTGGTCGCGGACAAATGTTCCGCGCGGCTCGCTATCTCCGCGCCGGAATAGCGTGTAAACGAGAGACAAATTAATTCGCGCCGGCGGATTTCACCGAAATGTTCGACAAGTCGTTTCGACGCTCTCCGTTCGCCGGCGACGAACATTTTTTCGTAATAACGGAAGAAAGATGAAAAAACGGATCGATTCCCGGTCGATCGAAAATTCGATTCGCCGTCTCGCACGAATAAGGCCCCGAAAATTCAATTCAACGCCGCGATCCGATAAGGGCGTCGCGGCTTCGTACTTTCGCAGCGTACTAGGCGAGCAAATAACGCATTTAACAGCGAGCCCTGAAAGAAAATCCGCGGGGATCCTGTTCTTATCTGTTAGCAATTTAGGTCCAGCCTTTTCCGAAAAATCTCGTCGCACCGTTCGCGAACGGGGTGGCGAGGGGGAAGAGGGAATAAAATTTCGCCGGGCAAATAGCTGCGAGTACGTGTACGAATTCTCCCGAACGTTTCGGAGCCGCGAGGTCGGATTCAAGACACGGTGCAAAGTAATCCCGAAGAAAGGACGCGTGCAGCTGTCGTGCAAACAGGAATGCCACTCCGAGGCTGCACTTTTCGCGGACCACCTGAAAGCCTCTCGGGCGCGCACATTCGCGGACACGGTTGCCGGGGAAGCCAGCCAAGAGAAAGCTCGGGCAAAGAATATCTTTATGGTTTCCGACGATGAGCTATCGAATTGATTCGGCTGCCGCGGCCGACCGAAGCGACCTGACCGCGAAATAACGTCGGTTCGACGTTTCGCTCTGCGACGATCTCGCGAGACAACGTCGGATTTACAGTAACGTCTCTCTAATTGACGCCGAGATTGTCCACGAAAATGGACAATTTGGGAAGAGGGGATACGATTATTCGAGCCTCGAGGCTCGTTTTTATAGTCGCCGATTGTCGAGAATTGTAGAAACAAGTCGCGAGGTTAAAAAAGAAAGCATTATCGGTCTCTCTATCGTCGCAACAAAAATTCAAATCATTTCGCGCAGTTTTAAAAATAGTTATTGCGTTTGAACCCTTCGCACTCGAAGCCGTTTCAACTGTAAATCTAAATGAACTCCTCTGACTCATAGTATTTCCATTTTATACGACAAACTGCAATTCCTGCATACGAAATTGAGTCTTCCGACTCGTACAACAGTTACGATTTTAACAATTTTTTATATATCTAAGCTTTGATAATATCAGAATTATCTTGGAACGCGATGTAACGATTTCAATGATTCCTCAGAGTCACCGCTCGAGTGCAAAGGGTTAAAAGGCGTGCGAACACTTTTGTTAGCCGCTGTACATCGCGCCTCTCTTCTGCCCCACCGAAATAATAGAACAATTTTCGCATAGACCTCGCACACGTTCCCAAAATTCAAGCTTCGACCTTTCCGAACTTGTTCCGCTCGATCGATCGTTAACAAAAAATCATGGCGACCGAACAGATCTATCTCGCCGCGAGAGACGAACTGAGATGATAAAGGAAACATAGAGGGAGAGAGAGGGAGAGAGAGAGGGGGGAACAGAAGAAGACGGAAAAAATAGAAATTTTCGTTCTAGCAAACGTCGAAGTTGCAGTAAATATTATAATAAGTTACCGTTCCTAGAACGACGCGATCATTTACGTCGGAACGTTTTATTCGATCGAATCTCAATAAACGACTGCTTCTGCAGTTTCTTCGAATTTCATCTCCCGCGGCGTTTGCCTCCGAAACCGATCTCTTGTCGCGTCTAATGACGAATTCGTGGTCCCAGGCCACCGCGGTCGATCCCGCGTAAAATATCGTCGCCAATAAAGGTTCCCGGTTATTATTACAGTAATGTCTCTCCAATTGACGCCCAGATTGTCCGGAAAAATGGACAATTTGGGAAGAGGGGATACGATTATTCGAGTCTTGCTGTTTGGTTTTATAATTACGAATTGTCAACAATTATAAAACCGTCCATTTTTGTGCACAATCTGAGCGTCAGTTAGGGAGACATTACTGTATCTTCGTTATTTTTTGGAGGATTTTGGAGGAAACTTTATCAACGAAAGTGTCTCAGTTCAGGGAGTAGTGTAATGTGAACGTAATTATTTTTTCGTATTGGAAATGGGTAGATAAATAAAAGTTAAACGCAGTGAATTAAACTTATCCCTTTTAGTTTATTAATTTGATGTACGAGGAAGGACCGTCTTTACTCTCCTGATTGCTCCAGGAGACTGAAGACTGTTCACAAAGACGAAACCAAAAACGTCACCTAAAGACAAAGAGAACTCTGTTCTATATACATATGAAATCATTGTTTATCTAATGGTACTCTGGCGAGACTCTCGGCGTCGATTCGTTTTTGTAACTTATATGCTAGAAGGAAAAACTTCTGAGTATTCAAAAGAGAGAAAATAATCCAATAGTTCGCGGTTCTGGAGAATTGAGAATGGAAATTATTATTATTATTACTATTAGGATTTACCCGAAACACCCCGTACATCGCACACATCGTAAAATATCGTCGCCAATAAAGGTTCCCGGTTATTATTACAGTAATGTCTCTCCAATTGACGCCCAGATTGTCCAGAAAAATGGACAATTTGGGAAGAGGAGATACGATTATTCGAGTCTTGCTCTTTGTTGTTCCAGTTACGAATCGTCAACAATTATAAAAACGAGCCGCAACGTTCGAATAATCGTATCTCCTCTTCCCAAATTGTCCATTTTCGTGGAGAATCCGAGCGTCGGTAAGGGAGACATTACTGTAGCTGCTCGCGCTCTGTCATATTCCATAGGGGAACGCGAAACGCGTGTATCCACGCGGTTTCGAAACGAAGCCCGTCGTGCCGTGGGATCCTTTCAGGGGTCATCCTGGCCGGTTCCATCGGAGCCATCGGCTCTCGCTGGAAGCCGACCGGTCGCAAATTGCGCTCGGAGAATGTACGATCGTGGCCGGTGCGTATACTCGCGCAGGAACCGAAGCCCACAGTCGCGACAACAAATAAGGAATGAAAAATATAGCCCTTGGCGCCCGTACAATGGCGATATTTATAAACGCATGCTGAATCCTTCCATCCCCGATACCGCATCTTTCTCACTTTTTCTCCGTGCTCCTTTTTCTCGTTCTTCATGACCAGCCGTTCCCTCCACCCTCCACCCCGACCCTCGCCCCATGCCCCGTTCGACACTCTCTTTTTTCCTCCGCCGGCTCGCTCCTTATTCATTGTCTTCGTCTTTCTTTCTCCCGTTCTTTCTCCCTCTCTCCGTCGTTTCTCGTCTCTCGACGACATTTTTTTCCTCTCTTTCTCCTTTCACCCGGCCTCTGCCGCCCCTCCCCTCCCATCCCCGGGCCCGCTTCGATCGTCTTTGACAAATTCCCAGACGGAAGGCACACGCCTAAAAGGATCGACTTCATAAATCCTCCTCGGCTGCGGTAAACCACCGTCCCCGGGACCTCCTCCGTGGATTTATTCGGGCCTCGCGGCGGGACCGACGAGGACGGAGAGGGACGCCGGAATTATTTCAACGACGACATCCGCGTTCTGGAATCGGTCCGCAGAAACGTTTTAGTTAGCAGTCACGATCCTTTCTCACGAGCTCCTTCGGCGGAGCACCGGTTGCGACTACGCGACGCCACACCGAGGATTTGCCGGCGTTGCGGTGGCTCTTGAATGGACTCCGACGCGAACGGATTCTGCGGAAGAATAATTAATGAAGCGATCGCACGTTGTTTCGGGGTACCTGTTACGGATCGCCGGCGCACGTGCTGCGTCCGCGATACCGAAAGCTTGAGAGGCGGGTGCGCCGATTACTGTGCCCCCATCCCGTGATTACCGTGTCCTTAGGATAAATTTAATTGCACGTTATTAAGTATCAAAAGCTTGATACTTAAACCCTTTCCCCTTGATCTTGTTCAAAGACTAAAGTATACGCGAAAAGTATACAGAAAATATGCAGAAAATGTACGGAAAATATGCAGAAAATATGCAGAAAATGTACAGAAAATATGCAGAAAATATGCAGAAAATGTACAGAAAATATGCAGAAAATATGCAGAAAATATACAGAAAATAAATATGCAGAAAATATGTGGAAAATACACAGAAGATATGCTGAAAATATGCAGAAAATATAGAGAAAATATGCAGAAAATATGCAGAAAATATAGAGAAAATATACAGAAAATATGCAAAAAATATAGAGAAAATATAGAGAAAATATACAGAAAATAAATATGCAGAAAACATACAGAAAATATATGGAAAATACACGGAAAATATATAGAAAATATGCAGAAAATAAATATACAGAAAATATAGAGAAACACAATAATATAACAACCGACTTTATATATATATATATATTTTACATTTAAAGTAAATCGCTACACGCGAATTTCTTTCCTTCTTCAAACAACATCTAAAGCATTGAAATATGTGCAATAAATTATGTTTAATTACTGTTTAACCGTAGAACGCGCACAGTATTCATTGGATCCACTGGAACGGAGAAGGAAAGAGAACGGCAACGGAGGCTGCACGCGGCCATTTTAATACTGTCGCGCGACATAGAGAGCGACATTAGCCTGGGTGTCACGCAATTTGCATCCTGTGGATTCGCCGGACCGTCATAAATAATAACCGGGAACCTTTATTGGCGACGATATTTTACGCGGGATCGACCGCGGTGGCCTGGGACCACGAATTCGTCATTAGACGCGACAAGAGATCGGTTTCGGAGGCAAACGCCGCGGGAGATGAAATTCGAAGAAACTGCAGAAGCTGTCGTTTATTGAGATTCGATCGAATAAAACATTCCGACGTAAATGATCGCGTCGTTCTAGGAACGGTAACTTATTATAATATTTACTGCAACTTCGACGTTTACTATAACGAAAATTTCTATTTTTTTCCGTCTTCTTCTGTTCCCCCCTCTCTCTCTCCCTCTCTCTCCCTCTATGTTTCCTTTATCATCTCAGTTCGTCTCTCGCGGCGAGATAGATCTGTTCGGTCGCCACGCGAATAATGAGACCCCTTTCGGCGACAACTCGATGGACCATGATTTTTTGTTAACGATCGATCGAGCGGAACAAGTTCGGAAAGGTCGAAGCTTGAATTTTGGGAACGTGTGCGAGGTCTATGCGAAAATTGTTCTGTTCTTTCGGTGGGGCAGAAGAGAGGCGCGATGTACAGCGGCTAACAAAAGTGTTCGCACGCCTTTTAACCCTTTGCACTCGAGCGGTGACTCTGAGGAATCATTGAAATCGTTACATCGCGTTCCAAGATAATTCTGATATTATCAAAGCTTAGATATATAAAAAATTGTTAAAATCGTAACTGTTGTACGAGTCGGAAGACTCAATTTCGTATGCAGGAATTGCAGTTTGTCGTATAAAATGGAAATACTATGAGTCAGAGGAGTTCATTTAGATTTACAGTTGAAACGGCTTCGAGTGCGAAGGGTTCAAACGCAATAACTATTTTTAAAACTGCGCGAAATGATTTGAATTTTTGTTGCGACGATAGAGAGACCGAAAATGCTTTCTTTTTCAATCTCGAGACTTGTTTTCTACAATTCTTGACAATCGCTGACTACGAAAACGAGCCGCGAGGCTCGAATAATCGCATCCCCTCTTCCCAAATTGTCCATTTTTTTGACACCTAGACACCTAGATTTACGGAGCACAAAAAAACAGCTGTTTCATATTAATTTATAAAAGTAACAATAAGACATTTACTCTGATTTTTAACAAGCGTTATTGCAATATTTGCCTTAAGCACTAAATCACTTGCCTAAATCACTCATAAACGTATCTTCACGGTATAAATAATCGTAAATGAACAAAATTAGTGTCAAAATCATTTTGACGGGTTCCGCGAATCTAATGTTAAAGGAGAATTCACTGTGCTTCGGATCGAATCCTCGGCGAATCCATAGCCTCGGCCGCGAATCGTCTGCCAAATCAGTGCTAAACAATTTCTCATCTCGTCCTCGACTGTTTGGCGATTCGCAGTCCGAAAGACGTGCACGAGTTCAGGCATTACTGTACTTAATACACTTCAGATAGCAGGACTTCTGAGCTCAACAACGAAGTTTCTGCTCGAATCTCCGAAGCTCAAGAACCATCAGAATGTAAATGACTACCTAATCTTGGACATCTCTTGGGAACTTAAGCTCACAGAGGTGTCTAGAATAGAAGAGTTCTTGCACGTTAAGCAGGATCCAAATACAGCGCGCCTTTACAGAGATGAACCTTATTATTAAACTGCAGGCTTTCATGCAAGATAAAAATTGTCCGGATTAATCGTAAGACACGGGGGCTAGATTGGCATCCGTTTCTTTTTCTAATCACTTGTAGAAGTATTAGAATAATAATAATAATAATAATATTAGAATAAATTGTTTATATCACGAGTGTTTAAAGAGTTAAAAAGTTCTATTACAATCACTTTTAGAAGTATTAGAATGATAATAATACTAATTCTAATACTCTTAATTAGAGTATTAGAATAATAATAATACTAATTCTAATACTCTAAATTAGAGTATTAGAATAATAATAATATTAGAGAATAAATTATTTATATCACGAGTGTTTAAAGAGTTAAAAAGTTCTATTGCATTATTGTAATACTCTAATTTAGAGTATTAGAATTAGTATTATTGTTATTCTAATACTGCTAAAAGTGATTTAGAGTATTAGAATAATGCAATAGAACTTTTTAATTCTTTAAACACTCGTGATATAAATAATTTATTCTATAATAATATAATAATATAATATAATATATATAATAATAATAATATAATATAATATATAATAATAATAATATAATATAATATATATAATAATAATATAATATAATAATATAAAATAATATAATATTATTATTATTATTTTAATACTTCTAAAAGTGATTTAAAGTATTAGAATAAAATGCAATAGAACTTTTTAGCTTTTTAAACACTCGCGAGATTCTGCGCTCGATCTACACATTTTTGTCAAAAATACGTACAATTCGAAGTTTACCTGTTATTACTATATTTCAAGAGATATGTTTTCTGCATTACAATTCGCCGCAAGTAACCTCGAAGTGTAATCTCTACGATTGAACAGTACGAACCCTGTCGCGTTTGCTTTCTCGTGCATTGATCTCAGAAGACGCGGGTTCGCCTTATATTTTGCGGTCCGTTGGGGTCGCGACGAACACACGAAGCCGTCCCAATGATTCACGTTCATGGCTCACTTTACTACCGCGGAACCGACGTGGGTTCGCAGAAACGGAAGAGTCTGTGGAAGCGGAATCGCAGTTAGGGGAATGCGAATGGGAAAAGGAAACGTCGAATCTGATCGAGACTGTTCGAGCTTTTATACGTAACAAATCCTGTGTCGACGATTGTCGACGGCTGTCGAAACGAGCCGCGAGGCCCGAATAATCGTATCTCCTCTTAATTCGATAAAAGGAATGAAAACTGCGATTGTTGTTGCTTGCAATGCCATAAATTATCGATATTGAACACGTTAAAAATTATAAGATTCATTTTTGGAAGATTACGTGCTACGAATTGTGTTAGGTTTTATTGCTTTTATGAAGTGCCGCGGTATTTGGGGCGTGCGCGGTAATACCCACGCTTATTCTATATAGATGTGAGAAAATATGTATAAATAAATATGTATGATATAACAAAGTAATTGTGAAATATGAGACAAATATGAAATATGGTATAAAATATGGAGGAAATATGAAATACAATATAAGATATGAAAGAAATATGAAACAAACATGAAATATAATAAAATATGATACAACAAAATAATATAAAATATGAAAGAAATATGAGACATAATATGAAATATGAAACAAATATAAAATATAATAAAATATGATACAACAAAATAATATAAAATATGAAAGAAATATGAAATATAATATAAAATATGAAACAAATATAAAATATAATAAAATATGATACAACAAAATAATATAAAATATGAAAGAAATATGAAATATAATATCAAATATGAAACAAATATAAAATATAATAAAATATGATACATCAAAATAATATAAAATATGAAAGAAATTAATGATATAATATAAAATATGAAAGAAATATGAAATATAATATCAAATATGAAAGAAATGTGAAATATAATATCAAATATAAAACAAATATAAAATATAATAAAATATGATACAATAAAATAATATGGGGCAATAAAATATGATACAACAAAATAATATGGGGCAATAAAATATGAGAGAAATATGAAATATAATATAAAATATGAAACAAATATAAAATATAACATAAAATATGAATGATAGAAAGCAAATATCCCCGATTGGAAGTTCGTGTCAGAGGTTTCGTCCGCGATTTCGCAGTTCGGGAAAATCCGTGCGACGCGACGGTCGGTGAACGGGTTGATTCGGTCCGCGTAAAGGGTCGATAACCGGTCGCGGAATAATTCAAAATCTCATTAGAAAGATTGTACAGCCGGTCGTGGCAATAGTCTCGATTTAATTGGACCGAAGAAACGGGCGAAGCTTTGTTCGGCGCGCCGCGAGCGGTTTCGTCGTCGTGTTCGCGCGCGCTCGAAAGCGACGCGGGGCTTGCCGCGGTGTGAAAATTTCAAACGGTTCGCCGGGGATAACAAATTTAGAACTCAATTACAACGACGGTGGTCCGCGAACAGAGGGAGAGCCGCGGTGCCCGCGGAAAAATGTAAACTTGGTCGCGTGCCGTCCAATGAAAGATTCAATGCCGGAAGCGGAGGCGCTCCGCGGAAACTATGGCGCAGCTCCGCGCGCGCGCGCGTTCGCGACACACGGCCGCGGCTGGTCCGCGGCCGGCTGCCTCCAAATGAAATGTAAACGGCCCTTGGTAGAGCGAGCCGAATCGAAATTTTGACATTGAACGCGATTCATGACGGTTGCGGTGTCGGCCTGTTGTTGGCCGCCAGATCGGACACGATAATCAAAGGTAAACCTGGCCGAAGCTCTACCAAATCAGGATTTTGAAATTACTCTGTCGGTCCTGATATCGGTGCCCGCCTCTGCATCACCATCGATCCCTCATTAGCGTGGCACCATCGCACGGAAAGCTACTGCTGAACTACATACGCCGCGGAATGCCGCGGCGGTTAAAATTAATGTCCCACTTTATCGCTGCTGCGAATAAAAATCGACCGATGAATTCCGTGCCAGCGGAATACGATCTAATTAAGTGCCTGGATACCAGGTGAATCGGATCGGACACTGTTTTATATCGTGCCAGTGCTTTATCCTACGGGTTTACAATATTTTCCACGGTTCGTGGCAACGTTTGTTGCGATCGGAACAACGCGCCGCGTGAAATTCGAGATAATCGTTGCTTTAGATCCGTTCAAAACTATGCGTACTACGTGCTAAAATGTCTAAGTAATCGTATTTGGGAAGAGAATGATCGAAAAATTGAGCAGGAGATTTGTCTCGAGCGAATATGGTAATTCTTCCCGAATTCGCGCTCAGATCGCGCACAAAAACATGGACAATTTGAGAAGAGGAGGCACGATTATTCGAATCTTGCGGCTAGTTTTTGTAGTTGCATAATACAGGGTGTCCCAAAAATGTCTCGCAATCCGAAAGCGACGGGTTCCTCGGGTCATACGAAGCAACTTTTTCCTTTACAAAAATTTTCTCCGAGGCACCGATAACGAGTTATTAACGAAAAATAGTGACCAATGAGAGGCGAGCTCGGCTGACGCGAGGCGACCGAGCCAGTGAGCGGAACTGGGCTTCGCGCGCTGGTTGGCTGGGCCGCCTCGCGTCAGCCGTACTCGATTCTTATTGGTCACTGTTTTTCGTTAATAACTCGTTAACGGTGCCTCGGAGAACATTTTTGTAAAGGAAGAAGCTGCTTCAAATGATCCGAGGAACCCGCCATTTCCGGATTGCGAGACATTTTTGGGACACCTTGAAGAATTTGTGAAATTCTACTTAGATTTTATTGTATTATTTGCGCTACCGTTTCACGAAAGGGTCTCACAGTCGAGCGGTGATTCAGGACGGGTAATTTTGCCTCGGTCGATTTTCCGAAGAGAGCGCTCTTTCAGAGATTCGTCGTCGAGGATCAAAGCGAAATGCCCGAAAACCGACAGGCTCGGGCATCGCCGCGGACTCGCGTTATTACCGCGGCGAGAGATCTGCTTATCGCATCTCGGCTGGTCGCGCACGGCGATCAATTCGTCTCGGTGCTGGTCTCCGTTAAAGCATCGTCGAGCAGATAAATCTACATACTTTTGCGGCGGTATGCGGAGAACCGAAGTGGCCGGCTATCCGAGCTCCGAAGCAACGAAGCTCCGAAGCTCCGAAGCTCCGAGACGAGGACGCGTACGCGTACGCGGTATACGTGGAGGCACGCGAGGCGAAATTCACGCGTGTCGTAAATCATTCTTCGTCGATTCCCCGTGTGCAGTGTCGTCGACGATCGTTCCGGCGGCATTCCCGTTTATGGCACCTGGAACGCCTACGCCTATATGTCTCGTTTATGCTGTCATAAAATTCGTCCGGGATCGGGCGGAGCCTCGACGACCGCTTGACCCGATGATGAAACGAGAATTTTTGTTTTCAGGGCCGCCGTCGCGGTTTACTTGCGGCCGCCGCGTGCTTCGCAGAATCGTCGGGCTGGGTGTTCCGTTTAGAAACGTGAAAGATCATTTTCATTTGTTATAACAAGCGCCCAGGGGCGTATCGTGGAATCGCAGGGGAAGATGGAGGAATTCGTTGGAGGTCGGAGTTACTGAGAAAAATTCGTTTTCTTTGCGTTTCTTTTTATATTTCTCAAACATGTGAGATTTTTATATTTCTTTTATATTTCGTCGCGTGAAGCCAAGTACTGTGCCCTTTTAGCAGCGTTCAGCAGTTCTTTCGCTGCTAAACGCAGCCTATAGCAGGAATTTAAGCGATATTTCTTAAGGATTTAAACGTAAATCACGAAGTTTCTTTCGTCGGAATAAATTTTCTCGCGACACAAAGTTAACAATTTACTTGACAATCAATTGCTTTACAATTTGCTTAACAATCTCCTTGGAATATTAGGAGAAAAAGAAAGAAAGTTCTGGAGCCTGTTACTGTCAGCCTTTGATCAGCAAAAATCAGTTACTGTGCCTCGATTACTGTGCCTCGATTACTGTGCCTCGATTACTGTGCCTCAGTTACTGTACTGTCACCCTGGATACTGACTGGATACTTTCTGTGCGGTCTCCCCGAATACTGTGCTTCGATTACCGCGCTCCCTGCCTAAATACTGAGCCTCGATAATACTGTGCACAATACAAATGTCATACTTAACATACTTCCGTAAATTGTATATTTTATATGACAAATTTAATATTATAATAAATAACGTAAAAGTTCATATTCACATTTCTCTTCTTTAAACATATGACAGAGATTTGAGATTTTAGGTTATGTGGGCCTATCCGGTGGTAAACGGCACGGTAGCCAACGCATCGAGTGAAAAATAAATTCACTTAGCGTGCACAGTAACTGACGCATCGAGCGAAATATATGTTTAGTTACTGTGCACAGTATTTACGCGATAGATATTTCTTTTCGTTCGTTTTTCCGCATACATTAATAACAACCCTCGCAGCGTTCCAATTACTCTGTCAGCGTCCTTGTAACTCCACTGTAATTATTTTGCCAATTCTATCGGTGAAATGATGGTTAATTATTTAGTTAATCATTATTAATTGTTAATTATTTCGGCAATGATATCGTGCGTGAAAAATCGTAGAGAAAAAATAATGTCAATATTATACTTTTGTACTAATATTATATCGTTTAGGGTTATTACCTTAATTATTATAGAGCCTAATTGCCCCATTATTATAGGGAAAAAATGTATAAAAAAATGCGACTGGCGTAAGTAGAGAATCAGGAAAAAGTCGTGGCGCGGAACAACTGATAATTTTATTCTTCATCTCATATCTGTTGCAATAAATGAATCACTAATTAATTATTATAATTATCTGCACGTGCGTGAATTTTTAAAGAACTTTGATAACGTCTCGAGGTTCCTCGAGGTCGAAACTTCGTCGTCTCGAATCCATCTACGATTTAACCCTTCGAGTTAACCCTTCGGGCACTGCCACGGCCACCGAGAGAGACGAAAACGGAAAGTTGCGCATCGAACGATCGCCAAATCTGCGATCCGTCTTAATTTTAGTAATAACCCTTTCGTCACGCTCTTGTCATAAACCCCGTCGACGAGGAGGCCGCGCGTTCGGTTCTCCGTCGCGACGGAACGCCTATATTCCGCGTTAATTACGATATTAATACTGTACAAAGCGTACGCCGGTGGCCGTTTATTATTTCCGAGGCGTGTATGTATAAAGCTGTGCTCTAACGACGGCGGTACGCGCTCGACAGAAGAAACATCGGCGAACGATGCCGTTCGTGGCCGAGTCATTAACAGCTGTCGCCCCGTTTCGTTATTGCGGCCTGGAAAAAGCAATTCCACGCTTCTACACTGTATTAGGTTCGCCGTCGCTTTATGTAAGGCCGATGGGGATCGTCAACGATCAATTTACCGCTTCGTTAACGCGATCACGAACCTTTATATCCCGGCTAACAGATTTATGACAGCGATGTACCATTCGCTGTCAACGTTTAGGATACATTGTGTACGATCTTATATACGACCGTACACACTTCCGAGCGTCATGTTAACTCGATTAACCCTCGCAAGATGGTCGCCGTTAACGACGTCGTGAAAGCCGTCACTGGATTCGTACGAATCCTTGCGCAACTATCTTTTTGTATGTTTTTGTTTTATGGCGCGCGATACGAATAGATGAAAGAGTTTGAAGAGATACAGTAATGTGTCTCTAATTGACGCGCAGATTGTTCACAAAAAATGACAATTTGGGAAGAGGAGCCTTGCGACTCGTTTTTATAGTTACCGATTTTCAACAATTATAAAAACGAGCTGTGAGGCTCGAATAATCATGTCCCCTCTTGCCACATTGTCCATTTTTCTGCAGATTGCCCATAAAAATGGACGAGGAAGCCTTTTTTGGAAAGAATTTAGGTAGAGGGGCCTTGCGAATTCGAGACTTGCGACTCGTTTTTATAGTTACCGATTTACAACAATTATAAAAACGAGCTGCAAGGTTCGAATAATCGCACCCCCTCTTCCCAAATTGTCCATTATCGTGTAGAATCTGAACAGTCAATTTAGGGAGAATTCACTGTACAGTATTGTCTCCCTAACTGACGCTCAGATTGTCCACAGGAATGGACAATTTGGGAAGAGGAGCCTTGCGACTCGTTTTTATAGTTGCCGATTTTCAACAATTATAAAAACGAGCTGTGAGGCTCGAATAATCATGTCCCCTCTTGCCACATTGTCCATTTTTCTGCAGATTGCCCATAAAAATGGACGAGGAAGCCTTTTTTGGAAAGAATTTAGGAAGAGGGGCCTTGCGAATTCGAGACTTGCGACTCGTTTTTATAGTTACCGATTTACAACAATTATAAAAACGAGCTGCAAGACTCGAATAATCATATCCCCTCTTCCCAAATTGTCCATTTTTTTGGAGAATCTGAGCAGTCAATTTAGGGAGAATTCACTGTACAGTAATGTCTCCCTAATTGACGCTCAGATTGTCCACAAAAATGGAAAATGCAGGAAGAGGAGCCTTGCGACTCGTTTTTATAGTTACCGATTTTCAACAATTATAAAAACGAGCTGCAAAGCTCGAATAATCATATCCCCTCTTCCCAAATTGTCGATTTGTGTGCAGATTGTCCACAAAAAATGACAATTTGGGAATAGGACCCTTGCGACTCGTTTTTATAGTTACCGATTTTCAACAATTATAAAAACGAGCTGCAAGGCACGAATAATCATATCCCCTCTTCCCAAATTGTCCATTTTTGTGGAGAATCTGAGCGGTCAATTTAGGGAGACTTCACTGTACAGTAATGTCTCCCTAATTGACGCTCAGATTGTCCACAAAAATGGGCAATTTGGGAAGAGGAGCCTTGCGACTCGTTTTTATAGTTACCGATTTTCAACAATTATAAAAACGAGCTGCAAGGCTCGAATAATCATATCTCCTGTTCCCAAATTGTCCATTTTTCTGCACAATCTAAGCGTCAGTTAGGGAGTCATTACTGTACTGAAGATTAGAATTTAAATGGAACATTTATCACAACGAATATGACCTAAATAGCTGATCGGAACAGCAAAAGAATTTTGAGGCGTTGTTCTATTCATTTTGGTTCTATATTTTATTAAGCCACAAGTGTAGGACTAAATAGTAAATAATAATAATAATAATAATAAATAATGACAGCGTCATTGAAGACACTGAACATCGTATTAGTCGCAAATAAATGCATTCAAAGCCGACATAATAAGCCTCGACATAATTGGCTGAAATTGGGACTCGATTATGATCATCGGTGTATAGCAATTTCTCCCGGAAATGCCCAATCCCCGTGCCAGTTCTACGCCAATGTATCTCATCGTTACGTCGATGCTAAATTCTCATGCATCATTCGAGCCTCGCGCTTCCTTTTTCTAATTCTCAACGACCGTTAACTATAAAAAAACTATCCGCGTGGCCGGCAAATTTCTTCGTGCAAGTCGGATAGTTCGTTACTAATTTGTTGTTAAATTGTTATCTGCATACTTGAGGCACTTCTTTCACATCTCGAGGCAACACGTCGGCCTCCCTGCCCTCCGAAGCTTTAACGTTCGCATTTGCATATTTGCTGTTTCATTTAAAGGTTCGCTACTCGCCGCTCATCGGCGATGCGGCAGCACCGCATATCTTAAATAAACAAGCGCACGCCATAAATTGCCATCAGCTTGGAATCGACATCGAGGCCGCGGGCACGACCATCGCATATCATCCCGGGGAATAGTCGTACCGCGGCTGCTGGATCTGATATCGTAATGTCCGCGCGCAATCATTCGTCAATAATTCCGATCTGACAATCTTATCAACTGTCAACGGCGTCAACTTTGCAACAGAACCAAACGGATTACGAACACGTTTGCGTTACGATCGAAACGTATTTTGAAGCGACGGCGATGTCTATGTGTGCCGGATACTTTTCGATTCGTAGCGATTGCGAGAGATACGTCGATGTATTCTTCGCGTCCTTCGAATACCAATGTCTCTCCAATTGTCCCTCAGCTTGTGCACTTTTCGTTGCTCTCGACGATCGGCGACCGTAGCGAAGAGCCGCGAGGCTCGAACAATCGTGTCCCGTCTTCTCGAATTGTCCACTTTTGTTTGCGAGCTGAGGGACAATTGGAGAGAATTTTGGCAGAGATTTTTTAGGAAATTTGGGAGAGCATTTTTAGCAGAATTTGGCGAGAATAATCGGCGGATCCATCCGGTTACACGAACTGCTTGTCTCTCTCGCCAAATTCGCGTAAGTCGTCAGTTTCGAGCGATTCTGCTCCGATCTCGAGACAAAGAACCGGTCGTTCGACTAACTGAAGTTCCGATTTAAGGGGTCCAAACGCGTCAAGCGTTTCTATGAGACGTATTGGATTATTTTCTCTCTTTTGAATACTCAGAAGTTTTTCCTTCTAGCATATAAGTTACAAAAACGAATCGACGACGCCGAGAGTCTCGCCAGGGTACCATTAGATAAACAATGATTTCATATGTATATAGAACAGAGTGCTCTTTGTCTTTAGGTGACGTTTTTGGTTTCGTCTTTGTGAATAGTCTTCAGTCTCCTGGAGCAATCAGGAGAGTAAAGACGGTCCTTCCTCGTACATCAAATTAATAAACTAAAAGGGATAAGTTTAATTCACTGCGTTTTACTTTTATTTATCTACCCATTTCCAATAAGACGGAAACGAGATTTATCGTCGTCGACACCGTCGCGCCAAAGAAAGCCTGAGACGGCTTGTACGTAATTTCTGACGAAGTCCAAGGAGAAATGAGCCGCCGCGGCCGTTCGATAACGGGTGTTTGTCTTTCGCGTAATTTATCCGCATCATTTTCGTACTCGTCGCTACGATCTCGATGCGGCCGATGCGAGATTTAAGCGTGCCGCGGTACGCGGCCCGTCGTCCGTGGCTCCGCGACAGCCCCGTATACAACTCAAAAGCTGAATTTATTGACTGGCGGGGCCGATAAATTGTTTCGTTGGTCCGCGGCAGGCCGGTGCGACAGACGTTATTGAGCCATTAAATCGTGATTACCCGCGTGTTATTGGGCACGGTGACACGGAGACGAGACGTTTTCTTTCCTGCCTGCACGCCGCGGCGGAACCACCCTGCTGCCTGCTCTCCATCGATTCCGTTCCCGTCGGTCACGTTGCGATCGTTTCACATTCCGTTCTAGTTTCTCTTTCTTCTTCGTTTATTGCCGGTGCGTAGACAGAATCCGGCGAAATTTCATTCCGACGACGGATAACAGATTAGAATTAACGAAACAAATTTTATTGGACACGTTGTCGAATAAGTATATTCAGTCGAATGAAGTAATAATAAATGTATTTGGATAATAATTTATTCGAATAAAAATTTATTTGAATAGGAAGTTATTTGTTGTTCGAAACAGAATTTATTTCTGCATTAATATTCGGGAAATAATCGATTCGAATTAAAATTGCAGTGCAAATCTAGTGAGAAAAGTGAGAAAGATGTCAATTAATTGTTTAGAACTTTTTGCAATTGTTTAAGTAATCAAAAGATCGTATTTCTGGACATAATAGGACGGATATATAAAATATATATATATATATAAATTATAATAGATTATATATACAATATAAATTATAACAGATTATACATACAATATAAATTATGTATATAATATAAATTATAATAGATTATATATACGATATAAATTATAATAGATTATATATACAATATAAATTATATAATATAGTAAGTAATTATATAATATAGTGAGAAAAGTGAGAAAGATGTCAATTAATTGTTTAAAACTTTTTGCAATTGTTTAAGTAATTAAAAATCGTATTTTTAGGACATAATAGGACGGATATATAAAATATATATAAATTATAATAGATTATATATTCAATATAAATTATGTATATAATATAAATTATATATATTTTTTTTTTAACGCACATATAAATCACCGAGCTCTTCAAAAGGCGTTTCTTAAATTTTCGTTACGAGCACAGACAAAAAACTTAACAAACGAGGGTTTCTAACCTTTTCTTTCCATTCCAAGTAACAGCAAAATTAAAAAAAAAAGCTTTTTAGTCACATCTAGTCTAGCCCCTCTATCACCTAAAAAGAAAAAATCAACTCATTTGGTTCACTTTTGAAAAAGTTATCGCGTTTCAATATGGGTGTACGAACGAAAACAGTAAACGCGATCACAAAAAAAAGAATCGTAATTCGAAGCGTACGCAGTTCTCGATGATAGGACCCTGTTCACAGCCGCAACGTACTTGTCGTCAGATGGACGCAACATTATGCAACGCAGCCTAATTTTCGCGAATCGAATCCTATCGACATTCAGCGGTACCGTCGGTAATATAAATACTTTTCGATCGCGCGGCCGACAAGAATCGTATTGCCATTCATTTAGCATTCACGATACGTACGTCCCGGCGACGTCGTGCACGGCGTAGTTAATTGCGCGAATTTATCACGTGGAGGGGGAATTAGTGGTGTACGAATGGGCGAGCGGGGGAAGGGCCGGGAGGACCGGTGGGCGGGGGGGAGGGAGGGCAGACAACGACAGACAGCGAGTGGGGGATTACTCCACGTACGATTACGCCTGTTTGATATGCCGCGACACTCAAAACTCGTACATCACACTTAATCGCTGAATATGGAACAGTCAGCCCAGACAGCCGCATCCAGCATGCATATTTAGACTGCAATTATGGCCCCTAGCTATTGTCGGCACGCACGCCGCTGCAAATTTCCTACCGAGTCGTGTGCTCCTCTGTCTTTTTTTTCCTCTCTTTCTTTTTCGTTTCGCTCGAATATATCGCGCTCTTCGACTGGCACCGATGAACCCTGACCTTTGTAACGTCGCCTGCTATTAGGTAGTCCCGTTCCTGATTTGTAATTCCGAGTTGATCTACCGCGATTAGCCGGACGAACGCGGGATACGAAGAAATAGAATATACATACATACATTGTTTGCTGAGACGAGTACAGTGAATTCTCTCCAATTGTCCCTCGGCTTGTGACAGAAAAATGGACAATTTGGGAAGAGGAGATACGATTATTTTTATTATATTATTTTATTACATAATTCATATTCATATTATTCATATATTATATATATTATATTATATATTATATATTATATATATTATATTATATATTATATATTATATATATTATATTATATATTATATTATATATTATATTATATATTATATATTATATATATTATATTATATATTATATATTATATATATTATATATATACGAATTATGTAATAATATATACTATATAATAATATATATATTATTCATATTATTCATATTATATACGTATATATTATTTTTATAGTTATAAATTGTCCATAATTTTAAAAACGAGCCGCAAGGCTCGAATAATCGTATCTCCACTTCCCAAATTATCCATTTTGATGGACAATCTGAGCGTCAGTAAAGGAGACATTACTGTACAGTGAATTCTCTCTAATTTTCCCTCGGTTTGTGACAGAAAAATGGACGATTTTGGAAGACGAGATGCGACCATTCGCATTGCGAGTTATTCAATAACTATAAAAACGAGCCGCAAGGCTCGGATAATCGTATCTCCAAAATTGTTCATTTTTGTTTCCAAGCAGAGCATTAATTAGGAAGAATTTACTGTATTCCCGATTCCCTCTAAGACTGTTCACATAATTTATGTAATACACAAAAATTCTCAGTTAAAACATCGCAATTTAACTCGACTATTACTAACATTATAATATTTATTTTAATATAATATTATAATATTTTATATTTTAATAATAATATTATAATATTATATATGTATATATAATATTTTTATACAGTATAAACTGTTCTTTTTATTAAAACACATTTACTGCTATTCGTGAATCAGTGTTACCATCATCGTCACGATTAGACAGCGGATATCTATAGAAAATAAATATTTCCTTTCTCAATCGCAGAGAGATCAATGGTCGATCGATTTTAACCTATAAACAAATTAAGGACTGTTTTCAGAATAAGCAACGCGTCCAAAAGCCGGCGCGTTATTTTAAGGGGTAACCCCGATAGGACGACGCCAAAAATAACGCCACCGAGTTCCTTGCACTTCCGAAATCGTCCCATAAATTACGTGACCCTTCTCGCCGCGTGTGGGCCTATCCCACGTCAAGTGCCGTTGAGAGAGCGACACGGCCATGCTCGGCTATTTCCCACGAAAATTCATCGATACTTTCCGGCCGTACCCGGCTCGTAAAGTAAACGATTCGTTAAACAGGCACTCGGGGTTCTCGAAAGCGGCGTCGCCTAATCGATCGTAGATGACTCTAAAGATGATTCTGAACGGCGAGCTTGTGGTTCGAATAACATTTCATAGACAAAGTCGATAAAATCAGAAGAAGTACGAACTAAAAGCCAAGGCAACATCGTCTCATCCTCGATAGTACAGTGGTTAGTATCCCTGACTTCATTTAAATAATAGCGTTAGTTAACTAGTTTTCCAAAAAGTGTAACATGCAATCCATCCTCGATAGTATAGCGGTTAGTATCCCAAAAGCCAGACTAACATGATACACACCACGAGAATCCTTTATATATCTCGACAATGCAGGCCTTATACAAAACAAGTATGGACAACCGATAATTTATCATTTCCATAGAAAGAACTATTGGGTTGGCAGCTAAGTAATTGCCGATTTGTTCGATGAAATAAAAAATTTTTTTTACTTGCAACGAAGTTTAATCTGTAATGTATTTTCCATTTTGTTCGATGACCTTTTGCCGTCTCTCCGACAACTTGAAAATTCCACGCTCGTAGAAAGTCTGATCCTTTTCGTCCAAAAACTGAGTTAAGTGAGATTTTACAGCGTCATCGTCGTTAATAGTTTTACCACGAAGGGAGTTGTCCAGGGATCGAAATAAGTGGTAATCCGATGACGCGAGATCAGGGCTATACGGTGGGTGTAACATCAATTCCCAACCAATATCCATGAATTTTTGCCGAGTGGACAAAGACGAGTGCGGCCTAGCATTGTCTTGCTGGAAAATGACACCTTTACGATTGACCAATTCTGGTCGCTTTTCCTCGACCGCTGCATTCAATTTGTCCAGTTGCTAACATTCACGGATAATAAAAAATAACATAATAATAATAATAATTAATAATAATAATAATTTTATAATATATAATAATATATATAATATAATATTATAATTGTTGGAATTTTAGCCTCGAACAAAAATTAATTTATAGTTTACTTAGTAAGATATCTTCAGTTAAGATATCGGTTTACATTTCGCCGGCTCCGTCAGCGGGCAGCGACGGTGACGTAATCTATATATATTAGATGCCGCGATACATCATCGCCGGTACCTTTTGATGTACTTCGTGCCCTGACCATCACGTATACAATGTAAGACGCGACAAATAAAACGTCTCTGATTGGTGGACACGACGAACCCAAAAAGAGTATAAAAGAAGCGTTTCTTCTTACCGGACTCTCAGTAGAGTTTTGATCGCTCGATCGGTTTCGCTCATATACCTTCTCTCATTAAAGAGAATAAATAAAGTCCTTTTAAGCAAAGTATTAGAATCATATTCATTTTCATTCCATAATCCCAATAAATATAATATATATATTAAATATATATATCAGCGCAAAACTATTAACTATATTGTACTAATATTCGACCAAAATTGTTACCCTGTTACTCGACTTACACTTTTCTAAAAAATGCAATATCGAACTGGAATATTTAGAAATTTCTGAACCGATAGGATCTTGACAGCTTAGGTGCCAACCCAATACAATAAAAAAATTACATACAACAGCGAAATAAATTTCGACGATCCAAGCATAAGATTCCGCTATAAGCTCACGCAACACGATTTAAAAGATAAACATAGAAACGACACAAAAAAATATTGGTGGCTTGATTAAAATAATAGCGTTCGTTAACTAGGTTTTCAAAAATTGTAACATTCAATCGGTCCTCGATAGTATAGTGGTTAGTATCCCCGCCTGTCACGCGGGAGACCGGGGTTCGATTCCCCGTCGGGGAGACAATATTTTTGCATTTTTTAATTATATTTCTTTCATATTTTACGTTATATATTTCGTTATATCCTGTTTTATTATATTTTACATTTGTTTCATATTTTATATTATTTTGTTGCATTATATTCCGCACGCTGACTTTTTCACAAGCCAGACAAGATTATCCGTACGAAAGAATGACTCTAGATCACGATTATGTTATTTGGTTAGGATAGTTCGAAAGGGGACTTGTACACTTGTTGTGCGGTAGAATACTTTTTTATTCTTTCGCGGACTTTGTCTCCCGACGGGTCGCGGTGCAGTGACCGAGCCTTCGTTCTTCCTTCGCCGTTTGCCCTGGTAAAATTCTTGAACGACCCTGATTGGCTAACCCCACCCGTTGGGCCTTCCCAATCAGCGTTGTTCATTTTGCCCTTTTCACCGCCTGTCCCTCACGCTCTGTGCGTATTTTCGGGACGGCGTGGTAATCGGAGGGGATAGCGAGCTGTACGTGACAACGTGTGGAGCTTTTCCTCCGGGTCACCCGCGTCGGGCCACATGGCCCTTGGGTCGCTGGGTCCGCTTCGAGTACCCTTCGGAAACTCTCCTAATTTATGACGGTCTCCGTTAGCTATTGAGGTATCTCTAGAAAAAAAAAACTCTATCGCGAACATGCGCTGTCAAGGTTTGGGACTTCTCACCTCAAAAATAGCTTGTTCGAAGGAGAGTCATAAATTTCGCTGGTCGTTCGCACGGAGACTGAGGTTTCCATTGTGCGCACGACTGGTCGCTACAGTTATAAAAAACAAAAGGAACACTTGATATTTAATTTTTCTTCCATTGCTCGCATCATTGCGCGCCGCGCCGTCTCGCCTCGCCTCGCCCGGGGAGACCACGAAGCTCCGCGCGATCGTGTTCACCGGTAATAAGCCTTAATCGGGGGTAGATTTAGTATCACGTGATAGACGCGGCCTTTTTTTGAATTACACCCTCTCCGCACGCAACCGGCGAACAATCTACCGACCGGTGCACGCCCCCTTTCGAGAGCTGCGACGAAAGACACCTCGTGAATCCGACTTAATTTTCGCTGCCCCCGGCGATGATTTCGCCCGATAAATCCTGTCCACATGGAGACTCCTCCGGTTAGGGTGGAACAACATGATCGCAATTTGCGGTATTGTTGGTACACCGGACAGGGGAATTTGCCTTTCGGGGTACGTTTTCTTGAACTCGTTACTTACGGCTCGACTCACTGCCAACAATTTACGAGCCGGCACCGTTGTTTAAATGCTTCGGTTAATCCAGCATAACGATACGTAATTTTCATGTCACGTGTCTCGGTGTGTCTGTTCCTTTTCCTCTTTGTTTTCCCTTTTTTCGCCACGGAAGTCTGCCTTTATTCGAGGCCTGAACGGTGGGCAATTGTTATTTCTGTTGATTTGTAAGATTTGTTATTGTTGAAACGAATACGGTGAATATACCTGTTTATATATATTATATATTTATATATAATATTATATAATATAATATTATATTATATTATATTATATTATATTATATTATATTATATTATATTATATTATATTATATTATATTATATTATATTATATTATATTATATTATATTATATTATATTATACTATATTATATCATAATCATTTAATATTTATCAAGAAATATTATATTACATTATGTTATATACATAATATATTATATTATAATCATATAATTTATCACAAGAAATATTATATTACATTATATTATATACACAATATATTATATTATAATCATATAATATATTTATCAAGAAATATTATATTACATTATATTATATACATAATATATTATATTATAATCATATAATATATTTATCAAGAAATATTATATTACATTATATTATATATATAATATATTATATCATAATCATATAATTTATCAAGAAATATTATATACATAATATATTATATTTATATTATACGAATGGAAATCGATCAAAAATCACTCCAATCGTGCCAACAATTTCTCCAATAATCATATCTTACATTAAATTCGTTTCATAGAACTAGATTCATAGAACTTCTTCTTCGCATAATTATGTCGTTTTTCCAGGTTCCACAAAATCTCTGGAAAAAATTTCGACAACTATAAGAGCTATTTTTGTTGCTTCGTATAATTTAACCCCATGCTGAACATAAGCAGCGCAATGTAATTATGTGTTAGACATTTCGTATCGTTTTATTCATGAGATACTCATTTTTATACAATGAGGTCCTACCACGCCACGTGGCGCATCTCATGATATTTCGGCCCATCTGGCGCATAGAGGACAAGAAACGCTGACATATGGTCCACGAAAAATTAAATTCGTATTTTTCTTAGCGTATGCGTCTCTCAATAAGTTCAAGAACGCATCGATTATTCGGTATTCGAGGGCGGATGACTTTATTAATTTGTATTCGCTGTTTTTTTTTTCAAGTCCTACACTGTGTTCGCCTAGTTGCTACTTTTACGTCGCTGCTGTAAAATCATATTCAAAGTGAGAATTATATCCGGAGTTATAGAAAAATTATTATTCTATGTTACAGAAAATTGATTTACATTGAAACTCTCCTGCGCCATTTTCTACGTTACGATATCGAATACACAAAAATTATTTGAAAACTCTGGTTTGTAATTTAAATCGGGTACGCAGAAAAATATTATAAAAAATTGATTAACATTGAAGCTCTTCTGGACCATTTTTTACATTACGAACACAAAACTCTTCGTTTCAATTCATAAAACATGTTCGCACGTTTGCAAGCACAATTATCACCGATCGTCGACGACCATAAAATTGAGCCGTGAGATTCGAACGATCGTGTCTCCTCTTCCCAGATTGTCCGTTTCAGCGCGCGAATTAGGGAGAAATTACTCTCCACGAACGAACGAATTGCACATCATAGTGATTTCAGCTCGAATGGCGACGAAATCTCCCTTGCATTCGCAATCGACAGCGGTCGAGAGATCGAGACGCGAGAGGAAAGGGGAACCCATTTTTACCAATCGAGTTTAATTAGTTGCGTGCGATTGACCCGATACCGGAAGGGAGGGATAGGGGGGTGGGAGGAGCCAATAGAAATCTTCCGGCTAATGGAAAAATAATATTAACGAGAACGGCACGACGAGCAAATAACGCAGCTCGTTTCGATGTTTAACGTACATTCCGCCGTGCAATTATAATTCGAGCTATCGAAATATTTTCCGTGCCGTTTAATATTTACCTGGCCCGGCGCTTTAAATATGGCCGAATTAACGTGGCGGCAACTGGGTCAACTTAATAATAAGCCTTCGATGGGCGCTCGCCGCGGCCTGTGTCTACGAATTATGCGATCACGGTGTTCGCGGGACCGGAGTTGTTCTACGCTAAGTTTACCGGTGACAGTAACTCGAAGTAACTATGAGGTTAATGACGCGGCGTGCCAAGTAGAACGTTTCTAATTGTTTGATTAATTGCGTTACTGCAGTCTGCTGACATAGATACCCCAGGGATGAAACCGTCGCCTTTGGATGCGCGGTAAAATTTGATCCGAGCGCGACGGAAATATTCGATAACTGTGTTCATTCGATTACCTTTGCGAGACTGTGGGATTTTGTTACTAAATTATTGCTGTATTACTATTATTACCATTATTACTATTATTTAGTAATAATAGTAATTATTACTTACTTATTATTACTATATAATACTTATTACTATAACTATAAGACCATTATTACTATTATTATTATAGTAATACTATACTATTAATATTATTACTATTATTATAATAATAGTAATATAGCAATAATTTAGTAACAAAAACCCACAGTCTCGCAAAGGTAATCGAATGAACACAGTTATTACTACTATTATTATAATAGTAATTATTACTATATATATTATTATATATACTATATTATTATAAGACTATAATAAGACCATTATTACTATTATTATTATAGTAATAATGGTCTTATTATGGTAATTATATAATATATTATATAATTATTACTATTATAATAATAGTAATAATATTAATAGTATAGTATTACTATAATAATAATAGTATAGTATTACTATAATAATAATAGTAATAATGATCTTATAGTTATAGTAGTAAGTATTACAATATATAATATATATTATATTATAGTAGTAAGTATGATATATTATATATTTATACTTAAGACTATAAGAACTTTCGTAAGACTTTAGCTATTAACCCTTTGCACTCGAGCAGCAACCCCGAGGCGCCATTAAAAATTGTTACACCACGTCTCAAAATAATTCTATTAATTAAATTTTTTTTATATTCAAAGAGCTGTTGAAAACATAATTGTCGCACGGTTCGCAATATTCAATTTCATATGCATAAAATGCACTAGGTCGTATAAAATGGAAAAACCATGGGTCGGAAGAACTATTATATTTTAAACGTTGCGTCGATTCGGCTTCGAATGCAAAGGGTTAAAAATTAGTTAGGACTGCGGATTTTATGCATTTAAAAATTAGACAGTTACAATTGAAAATAGCGTAAAAATTCGGAGCATCTGAAAACGTCGATGTATCATTTTTTTGTAATCGATCGAAAAGATTAAAGCATTAAATTTATGGTAAAAATTGGTCAGTTACAATTGAAAATAGCGTAAAAATTCAGAACATCTGAGAATGTCGATGTATCATCTTTTTGTAATCGAACGAAAGATCAAAGCATTAGATTTATGGTAAAAATTGGACAGTTACAATTGAAAATAGCGTAAAAATTCAGAACATCTGAGAATGTCGATGTATCATCTTTTTGTAATCGAACGAAAAGATTAAAGCATTAAATTTGTGGTAAAAATTGGACAGTTACAATTGAAAATAGCGTAAAAATTCAGAACATCTGAGAATGTCGATGTATCATCTTTTTGTAATCGATCGAGAAGATCAAAGCATTAGATTTATGGCAAAAATTGGACAGTTACAATTGAAAATAGCGTAAAAATTCGGAGGATCTGAGAACGTCGATGTATCATCTTTTTGTAATCGATCTAGAAGATTAAAGGATTAAAGAACGAAGCGCAATCCCCATAATTCGCCGACGTTCCCTTGAAACGTAAACGATAATACCTCGGTAATTTAGATTACCGTCGCGAATCGTCTTTGAAAGTGAGCCCTTCGCAATTACTATATCGCGCAACGTACGTCGCAATTAGCGGTACGAAGTGGTCGCGTCCATTAGCCCGTAGGGTTGACGCTGCTTAAAAATTTGTCTCACAGTTTTACTGCTAATTCCCTGCTGCACGCGAGGCACTAAATGGACAAGCGTGGGGATGGGGAAAAGGTGAAGAGTTGCCACCCAAGTAGAGAAACTTTTTTCATCGTTGATTGTTCGTTCGGAGGCTGGTAAGGTTCTCCAACTCCGCGCGCGATACGCTTCGGCCTTCTCTGTTCATCTTGATCGGGGCAGCCCGCGCACGAATCGGGGAGAGGCCGAACGGCCGAAGAGAAACCGAACAAGAGCGACGGAGAGAAAGAATGTCGTTAATTATCCCATTCGTGGTTGATTCCTTTGTGTCTTCGGTCGTTCTGTTTGGCCTTTGACAATCAACCGTACGAGCCCCGCTGCTCGCATCGATTACAAATACAATAAAAAAATAGAAGAAATGTTAGACGCATCGGTATTTAACCACAGTTAGCTGTTTTCGACGAGCATAATCGTCGTGACAGAAAATATTGTGATTTTTTTTCGCGGCGAGCAGACACGTCGAGAACAGCTGATTGGTTGAACAGGGTGCAGTAATGTCTCTCTAATCGACGCCCAGATTGACCACAAAAATGGACAATATGGGAGGAGGAGATACGATTGTTCGAGCCTTGCGGTTTATTTTAAGAGTTATAAATCAGGGGTGTCAAACTCGCGGCCCGAGATGAGCGTTTTTGCGGCCCAGTGAATATATCCGACGCGAAGTAAAAATAAAATAGAAATAGTCTCGGCCAATAAAATTTCTCCCGAAATAGGAAAGATAGTATCAGAGAAGAGATGTCAAGTAACAATAGTAGTAAAGTAACGTAATAATAAATAAATAAATAAATAATATAATAATATAATAAATATAATAATATAATAATATAATAATATAATAATACAATAATATAATAATATAATAATATAATAATATAATAATATAATAATATAATAATATAATAATATAATAATATAATAATATAATAATATAATAATATAATAATATAATAAGATAATAATAATATAATAATATAATAATAATATAATGAATAAATAATATAATAATATAATAAAATAAGTAATAGTAGTCAAGTAACGTAAACAATAATTTAACTTTATATATGTTTATTACAATGTACTAGTCAAAATAAAAATATTTGTTTCTATCAACATTGATTTTTTTTTTGCGGCCCACCTAAAGTTAAGCATTGTTTATTTGGCCCAAGTTAGCTTTTGAGTTTGACACCCCCGTTATAAATTGTCCACAATTATAAAAACGAGCCGCAAGGCTCGAATAATCGTATCTCATCTTCCCAAATTATCCCCAATTATGGTAATTCTATATATATGGTACATAGTTTGATATTATTTATTAAATTATATGTTTTATGAAACTGTAGCTAGAATGATCTCTTGGTGCTGTTACGGAAATAAATGTTACAGATAAATGGTCGAAAAACTAACGGCCATAAAACCGGTGTAAAAATCGAAAAAGGTAACCGTAACCAAAACATACAACACGGAAATGGAAGTTTATGGCTCTTCGTAACAGTTATTTCGAACGAATGTTCTTTGTAACAGTTTCAAGAACCGAAATCAGTGTTATAACAATTTTCAAGATATAAAATAGTATTGCTGATGATATTTTTCTATCAAAATTACAGTGTATATTTATGATACTATGCAATTTTTTTTTTTTTAAGATGTACATATTTGGTAATGGAAAAGATTCTGTAGGAAGTATAATTGTCTTTTATTTTTAAGTTCGAACGAACACAATTTTTTAAATTTCATTTCACTTGTCCGCCGAAGTAATTTTAAGTAGAAATATTATTTTAGAATAATAAACGGAGCTGGGATTTTGTAGATTTATATTTTCTCTCAAATTTTCTGCATAAGTCGGAAATCCGAATAATAATCATTCTCTTTCCTCTATTTTTTCAGGTGAGTCAGAGCAGATTATGATTTTACAACGAACCTAAGGATTGGCGTGTCATTGTAAGTATAGTACGAAGATATCACGTCTGCGAATAAAAAAGTTAAGTCGTCGTTTTCATTCTAGCATTGCTATGAATTGCCTGCCGAATTGCTAAATTTGCTTCCGAATTTGCCTAAGTTTTTATTCTTATTAGTACGATAAGGTTCGATAACACGAACACGCTTCCGAATTGCTTTCGTTATCGTGGCGAAAAATTAGAAATAATTTAATAAGTTTTTATTCTAGCATTACATATTTTGTACAGAAAATTCTCCCTAATTTTCCTTCAGATTGCGCGCAAAAGTTTGGGACTTGCGCACAATTTGGGAAGAGGCGAGGAAGTGGAGCAATACATACACTAATACATAGAATAAAAATGATGACTTAACTTTTAATTAACTTATATTAACGTTCACCGGCACGCTGGCCGCTGCTTTTTCGCCGACTGCCCCGAGTTTCTGTAAAATCGAGCCGCGAGGAGAATCGAGCCGAAGAGTTGCGACTTAGTACTCTCGGATTTGCCGGTTTCAATTCTCCTTCGCGCAAAAATTTGGGACTTGCGCACAATTTGGGAAGAGGCGAGGAAGTGAAGCAAAGCATACACTAATACATAGAATAAAAATGATGATTTAACTTTTAATTAACTTATATTTATGTTCACTGCCACGCTGACCGCTGCTTTTTCGCCGACTGCCCCGAGTTTCTGTAAAATCGAGCCGCGAGGAGAATCGAGCCGAAGAGTCGCGACTTAGTACTCTCAGATTTGCCGGTTTCAATTCTCCTTCGCGCAATTCTCGCAATTCTCCTCCACCGATAATTTCTGGGAGAAATCGCCGTACATTTCGAGAAGCAACGAACAGCCGTTTCCTTCGATCGGCGACTTGAAATGTAGCGACAACGAACCGTATGCCCGAAAGCTTCGCGATCCTCGCAGGTAAACGAGAGAGAGAGAGAGAGAGAGAGAGAGAGAGAGAGAGCCCGTGGCGGCAGAAGCAGCCGGAGTTAATCTGGGAAAATCGTCGAGGAAATCAGTGCGGTGGTCTCTGTGTCGCCGTAGAAAATGGCGTCGGTAATTGGTCGAACAAGCCGTCCGTCCTCCGGCTCGCGTTTCCCCCGTGAACACCGACCTTTAAGCCCCATACATATCGCCCTCGAGGTTCCCGTTAAGTGTCTCCGTTCCCGGGGCACCAGATTGCTGGCAGAAAAGTTTGCTGACGCCGTGTAAGGTCGTACAAGACACCTGTAACAGCTTAATAGTTTACGGTGCACCATAGACTTACTCGATGGCGATATTTTCTCACGCGTAGCTGTCCGGGGAAAGTCGCAACGAGGACCGAGCGATAAAGGAGGGGACTCTTCCGCGGCGAGATTGCGTTCGAGTTTGTTAGCAAGCAGATACGAAGAGAGGCGTCGCGATATCAACGAAGCAATTATTTGACCACGCGGATGTTTTTATCGAGCTTTCTTATCTACACTTGAAACACTATTCCGTGGAGTTTCGTACAATCATTCGCGTAGAAACGATCAGACTTTTTATAATACTTGGTTTATAAACTTATATATTATACAGGGTGTCCCACAATTATTTTAACAGCCGAAAATGAGGGGTAGCTGAGGTCATTTGAAGTAACTTTTTCCTTTGCGAAAATGCAATCCGCGGCTTTGTTTACGAGTTATTAACGAAAAACACTGGCCAATGAGAGGTGACGGTGCGAGAGAGAGGGTCCGCGAGAGAGTCCGCAGCACGTGGCTTTGACAGAAGGTCGGAACGGACTCGAGCCGCGTTCGAAGTATTGAACAAGTCACGAAGCGAGAACTTTCCGGATTTTTTTAACTACATAACAGTGATATTTTGAAGAAAAACGCTGTTCACCTTTACTTTACTTTCGTCTGAAGAATATTCACTAATTTTTCGGACTCGAAATAATATGTAGTTTAACCGTGACAGTCGTTTTAATTTTCTGGTGTGCATGACACCTTATGTGTACCATATGAAATTTTTATGCAAGGTGTACAGTGAAGATTAACAAAGTTCGTAAATGATATTTTAATTTAAATAATTCCGTGTACGAACAGAATTCAACGAATGATTCGCAAAGCTGATTTAATAATAAATAATCGCGTTAAGGTACGTAAAGGATTTGTTTTTTAGAGAAATATGAAAAATATTGTCGATAAGAAACTAGTTTAGTTGAGGATGCATTTGCTGACTCGTACGTACTGACCTCGTACAACGAACAGCTGATCCCAGGTCGATGACCGCAACATTCGAGGGATACTGTCGGTGGAACCTCTGGTATGGTTATTTGCGAAGTTCACTTACACTGCACTGTCACCAAACACTGATCAGTTATTTAATCACTGATAATCCGAATCACTTGTGGATATTTAAGAAAGATCACTGAGACTCGTTCGCGGATAATCGTTTATTCGACGCGTTCGTTCGGAAGTCGACGTTTCACTGCCGAAAAATTCAGGCCTTGACTGTGGGTCCTTGTTGTTCTTCGTTCGGCCGTCCGAGGAAATGACACTCGATACCATTTTCTTCGCACGGCCATTAATTACGTTCTAAGAGCGCAGGGTGACAGCGGGTCGGACACAGTTTACGTCTCGGCATATCTTGTTTATTTCATTCGGCGGTACCCTGCGCTTCGAAGAAAATAGTATCGGGTGTTATTTCCTCGGACGGCCGAAAGACGAACGACAAGGGCCCACGGTCGAGGCCTCGATTTTTTGGCAGTGAAACGTCGACTTCCGAACGAACGCGTCGAATAAACGATTATCCGCGAACGAGTCTCAGTGATCTTTCTTAAATATCCACAAGTGATTCGGATTATCAGTGATTAATTAAGTGATCAGTGTTTAGTGACAGTGCAGTGAAAGATCAGCTGTACGTTGTACAAGGTCAGTGCCCTTCGACATCATGAATTTCAGCCAGCAAATGCATCCTCAACTAAATGGGTGAGTTTCTTACTGATAATATTTTTCATATCTCTCTAATAAACAAATCCTTTACGTCCCTTATTTATTATTAAATCAGCTTTGCAAATCATTCGTTAATCTTCACTATACACCTTGCATAAAAATTTCATATGGTACACATAAGGTGTCATGCACACCAGAAAATTAAAACGACTGTCATGGTTAAACTACATATTATTTCGAGCCCGAAAAATTAGTGAATATTCTTCAGACGTTCTAAAGTAAAGGTGAACAGCGTTTTTCTTAAAAATATCACTGTTATGTAGTTAAAAAAATCCGGAAAGTTCTCGCCTTGTGACTTGTTCAATACTTCGATCGCGGCTCGAGTCCGTCCCGACCTTCTGTCAAAGCCTCGTGCTGCGGACTCTCTCGCGGACCCTCTCTCTCGCACCGTCACCTCTCATTGGCCAGTGTTTTTCGTTAATAACTCGTAAACAAAGCCGCGGATTGCATTTTCGCAAAGGAAAAAGTTACTTCAAATGACCTCAGCTACCCCTCATTTTCGGCTGTTAAAATAATTGTGGGACACCCTGTATATATTGTTATATATAAGTTACTTTAAAAAAATGTCTCGCAATCCGAAAGAGACGGGTTCCTTAAGTCATCCTCAAGTCACCACGATTATTCGATTTATTATACGTTTTTATAATTGACGAAAATTCGTAGCTATAAAAACAAACCGCAGGGCTCGAATCTGAGCGTCAATTAGAGAGATATTACTGTATTCGTAGCACTGTTCTTCGCGTCTTTACCGCCTTCGATGTTCTCGATTAACTTTAAACACCGCCTTCACGGTCCCGAATAATAACTTATTCACTATTCACCGGGTTCTGGGCCCATAATCTGCAGGGTGTCCCAAAAATGTCTCGCAATCCGAAAGTGACGGGTTCCTCGGGTAATTCGAAGCAAGTTTTTCCTTTACAAAAATTTTTCTCCGAGGCACCGTTAACGAGTTATTAACGAAAAATAGTGACCAATGAGAGGCGAGCTCGGCTGACGCGAGGCGACCGAGCCAATGAGCGGAACTGGGCTTCGCGGGCTGGTTGGCTGGGCCGCCTCGCGTCAGCTGTACTCGATTCTTATTGGTCACTGTTTTTCGTTAATAACTCGTTAACGGTGCCTCGGAGAACATTTTTGTAAAGGAAGAAGTTGCTTCAAATGATCCGAGGAACCCGCCATTTCCGCATTCCGAGACATTTTTGGGACACCCTGTATAGTTATGTCAAGGTTGGGAAAGGAGATACGATTATTCGAGGCTTGCGGTTCGTTTTTATAGTTACGAATTGTCAAGGTTATGTCAAGGTTATATTGACATAACTTTGAAAATTCGTAACTATAAAAACGAACCACAAGCCTCGAATAATCGTCAAGGTTATGTCAATATAACCTTGACATAACTTGTCAATAACATAATATAACTTGTCAATATAACTTTGGGATATCCTGTATATATTATACTTGGTCGCGAAGAAGCAAGCGATCTGTACGAATTTATTTTAACCCTTTGCACTCGCGCGATGGCTCTGAGGCACCACTGCAATTTGTTACGTCACGTTCCAAGGTAATTTTGATATTAACAATGTTTACATTTAAGACATTGTCGAAAGTGTAACTGTTGTGCGAATTACAAAACTCAACTTCGTACGCATAAAATACATTTTGCCATATAAAATGAAAATGCTATAAGAAATATTATTTTGCATTTACAGATAGAACAGCTTCGAGCGCAAAGGGTTAATGTATCCACTGCCGCGTTTCAATTATTTACTCAGATTAGGATATTAATTCGTATGATCTGATCTATTATAATTTCGGAATTTTATCAACCCTTTGCACTCGATCGTAGCGCCGCGCCGGTCGTAGGTTAGATCTTTCTATGGACCAGCGGATTTGTTTCTCTTCTTTTTTTCTCTCTCGTTCCCCGTTATTTCCGAAAGAAACACTCCGAACGTTCGTTGCGGTTGTACATTCTAACAACGATATCTGTTTTTTTTTCCCCCCCGTTCATTTTCGAACGTATACGTGCCGCGGATACCGAGACGAAAAGTTTGTTTTGCGGCTCGGTAATGCTGCTAAAACTTGGCGCGGAGTACGTGCCCGTTCACGGAAAGCTGCAAAAAGAGGAAGAATTTGAGTTTCGGTCAAATACAAAGTAAGTTCCGGAACGACGTCCGCGGGTCTAATTGAGTAACTTTTCCTCGTTCGACACGACTTGGGTCGAGGGTAACCCTAATAGAACTATTTTTCGGACGGCTCCCCGGAGAGAGGGAGATGTCGCTTTTGCAATAGGAAAAACTCTTCTCGCCGGGGCAAAGAAGCGATTCGTTTATTTACTTGAGGAAATTTCACGGCGCGGCCACCACGGCTCTCGCGGATGCGCTTCGTTTGCGGTTCACCGGCTGATTTCACTCGCGGCATACTATTACGGAATTAGACTGCCGTCGAATTGCTAAATATTCGGAGAACTTCTTTTTTTCACTTACGCGATAGTTACGAATTTTTTAGGGCAGAATGAAGAAAGTATTATTCCTGCTCGCTGCTGCGAGGCTTGCAGCATCACGTTTGTCTCGCAGATTTGTGCGTATCACGCATTATATCGACGCGATTGTTATGAATAAACTACAGATTTTATGCATTTGCGACAAGATTTAGCAGATCGCAGATGAAATAATAAAAGAAGAAATAATACAAGAGAAATTTTTATTTGCTTCCAGCCTGCACTTTGGTAATCAAAATTTGCAATCGTTTTCATTATTATGTTTTTTGAACGTTCACAGACGTCATTGTAAAAAACTTAATTATCGAGAAATCATCTTTTCTTCAATATATCGTTCAGTAAGTTTTCAAATACTGGGGAAATGGCTGTGTTGATGCTTGAATGTTAAATGAACTTTTAAATGGAAAAGTATTGTTTTTTTTTAATTTGGATGATCCAAAATTCAGTTGTGTGCGATGCAGTGTTTTTATTCTCAGTGAAAGCAGACCATCGATTCAATGCTCTTAGAAGACAATCGTGACAATTGAGAAGACTTCCGTTTTACAATTGTTTATTTCATTAATTTACATTATATATTAGGATAGGGAACAAAAGACTACAGTTTAGTGATCAAATTTTAATGAAACGTTTAATTGTGTCTGAAGAATGTCTGTCTTGTCTTCATTATTACAGTAATTCGACTTATAAGGTTTTTACTTTTTAGTTCATTTATCCTTTGGCTTTAAATAAAACAAGCTTTCAGTGATGAACAGTGGAAAAGCGTGTAAATGAAACACGCGTATAAAAAAGAAAAAGAAATGGCAAAAAAAGTAAATTCCGGTACCGGGAATCGAACCCGAGCCTCCTGGGTGAAAGCCAGGTATCCTAGCCACTAGACCATACCGGATTGAATACTCAGTCTTCAAAACGCAATCTTAGGGAACTATAGGGCTAATGTTATGGTGTGTGTCAATGTTTTTGTAACACTGTTAATATAAATCGTTACGAAAAAATAACGAAAATTATTCTTTTATTACGAGCCATATATTGGGTTGGCAACTAAATAATTGCCGATTTCAGTTATAGATGTCTTTCCCTCCCATTTTTATGATATCCGTAAATGTTATATTATAAAATTATTATTATTATTATTATTGTTATTTTTTATTATCCGTGAATGTTAGCAACTAAGTAATTGCCGATTTCAGTTATAGATGTCCCTCACTCCCATTTTTATGATATCCGTAAATGTTATATTATAAAATTATTATTATTATTATTATTATTATTATTATTATTATTATTATTATTATTATTATTATGTTATTTTTTATTATCCGTGACCTAATTGACGCTCATATTGTACATCAAAATGGAAGATTCGGGAAGAGTAGATACGATTGTTTCGCAATTAGGGAGAATTTACTGTACTTCGAAAATTATTCATTTGGACTTAGATATGAAGTATTGTCTGTCTATTTTATGGTCGTCCGAGTGTTTTTTGTGACTAGAACTACACTTGCTTCGACGACAATTTGCATTGTGACACCGGAAATATTGGGTTGGCAACTAAGTAATCGCCGATTTCAGTTATAGATGTTTCTCACTCCCATTTTTATGATATCCGTAAATGTTATATTATAAAATTATTATTATTATTATTATGTTATTTTTTATTATCCGTGAATGTTAGCAGCTGGACAAATTGAATGCAGCGGTCAAGGAAAAGCGAGCAGAATTGGTCGATCGTAAAGGTGTCATTTTCCAGCAGGACAATGCTAGGCCGCACGCGTCTTTGTCCACTCGGCAAAAATTGATGGATATTGGTTGGGAATTGATGTTACACCCACCGTATAGCCCTGATCTCGCGCCATCGGATTACCACTTATTTCGATCTCTGGACAACTTCCTTCGTGGTAAAACTTTTAACGACGATGACGCTGTAAAATCTCACTTAACTCAGTTTTTGGCCGAAAAGGATCAGACTTTCTACGAGCGTGGAATTTTCAAGTTGTCGGAGAGATGGCAAAAGGTCATCGAACAAAATGGAAAATACCTTACAGATTAAACTTCGTTCCAAGTAAAAAATTTTTTATTTCATTGAACAAATCGGCAATTACTTAGTTGCCAACCCAATAGATTCATTATTTCAAAGATAGAAACGTACTTTTTCCTGCAAGAATATACGTTACTTGCTTTCTAATCGCCTTATATTTTAATAAAACGCGCACATTTCAAGTTCGAATGTGTACATTTCATCGGTAGCAATAAATAATTCACGAAGATAAAATGATATGGTTTTCCTGTTGTAAAGAACATTATTATTATCACATAATTATCAGCGGACTTTATGCATCTATGGCAAAAAGGGACGAATGAAATGTGAAACAGTAACGCCAGGAAAAGAATTAAATAACATTAACATGTCATTATTTTGTTTTAATATTGTAATAGTATTAAAAAATGTTAAAAAATGATTTCCAGTCATCGATGAATAATTTCCTACAATTATTGCCAATGTATTCTCTGAGAAAACCGGATCGAAATTTCGTAAACCAATTTCGACACTGTCTTATCTCTAAAACGTCATCTCGCGCGTCCCATAATTTTTCATGCGCTTGCAAAGCATTTTTACATTTTTGCAAGCAATAGATAGAAGCAATTTAATATGAGGAATATGCTCATTGGCGTCATCCGTACCAAAATCAATGCCAAATAGACAATCTTAAACATATAAAAACGGGAGACATTTTTGAAAACCAAGTTCAAACTATAACCTATCAGGACGTACAGCGAATTTGCGGTTTGGAACGAGGTTTGTTACGTTGCAAAAGCTCCGTTGCCATCTATCGGTGAAAAACAAAATGACTTATCGTCGAACCCGACGCATTACGGTGCGTTCTATATGCGAAAGCCATTGGCGATCTCGAAAACTCCGAAAAACAAGCCTTGGGAAAAAAATCATATTTCCACCGAATGGCCTCACTTAGGTCGCAACGCCGACCATCCCGTGCGAAATTGTTTTTCACGTTGTGTTACAGCTTTTTTTTCAGCAGTAAATTCCGAGGCATCGATTTAAATTCCGTCACCGCTGTCATCGGATTTAAAAGTGTTATGTTCGGCGAGCATCGTATCGGTTGCCGGCAGCGTTGATCGATTGTTTCTGCCAACAAATAATGTATTTCGCTGTTTTTTCCCGGCCGATATATGGGATACGCGGCAACACCGCACCGCACCGCCGCACCGCGCCGCACCGCCGCACCGCATCGCCGCGCCGCGAGGAAAGGCCTGTCGTCCGAGCGGAAAGGACGTCGGACGTACTTCGTTTCGAGCGATACGCAATGGAACAATTATCGGATATCCACGGTTGACAAATTGTACGATCAACCGGCTACGTTTTAATGAAGCTTTATCGGGAGCAGGTTGTCCGCGTGCCGACCGGAAAATTAAAAATACAAACGACGAGACAGGTCGCGACGCGCAAAAAACCATCGTCGCCGCTCCACGCCGACGTTTAAGCGTATGCTTAATCGGTCGATCCGCCGATTGATAGTTAAATCTGCCGCGAGTAATACGCTTAAACAATGAATTAACGGAACGGGGATAATTCACGCGTGGCCGCCCGTAAAATGCTCCGATCACCGAGCTATCGCGCTGTGTACGCCGCTTCTCGTCGACGTACACTTTTATTTCATTCCCCGCACGCGCAAAACGTGACGATTACCCGTTTTTATGCAAATCGAACGGCAATAACGATACGATTTCGGTGGAAAACATGGTCCAACCTGGCCATCTGTGTGCTTCTCGACTGCATTGTTCGCTGATTTATCTTGGCCAGACCGCAATGGCGTCTATCTAAAGCAGAACACTTTTACAAATAACGTTGTTTCAGATAGCAGTTTAAATAACACGTTGGTTTATTTTATAATTATGTGATATATTTATTCGAGTTAATTGTGGAATTTTCTCTTGGGAATTGTACGGTACGGTGATCCGATCACGAGCTATGATACATAAGTCTGGAGTTTTATGTAGCGACATCTTCATTGACATTTTTACTAGATTAAAAAGAGTTGATCTGCTTGCGTTAAATAATTATCCTATAATGAGAATAAAACATTTGTTATTCTGAAGAATAATACTCGTGTTCCCTCCTCCGCACCAGTGGATGATTATTATTTTCTGTCGCAATGATGCTAGATGATTACCATAAGTCCATTAATCCCAACATCCAGATATTTAAGGATTTTGCGTTGTAATATATTTAAAAATATTGGTAAGTGATAACACGATAGCATAATGTTTTTGGGTTTCTAAGGGTTATTGCGTTTTAGAGGCTTTGCCGAAATGAAATTAATATATATATATATATATATTAATATTAATAATAAATATTAAAATATCTAGCTCGATGCTTTCGGAAATAAAGGGCTTAATTATTAGTATTATTATTATTTAGTATTATTATATTATTTAGTATTTAGTATTTAGTATTTTAGTATATTATTTAGTATTATTTAGTATTATTAATATTATTTTTTAGTTAACGCTAACCGCTATCGAATCAATTCGACTTTGAATTACAATTATTGATAGCAATTGGATTTGCCGTTAAATCACTGCTGTTGAATCAATTTAACTTCGAGTTACCATTATTTCCATGGTGTCAATTTGCCGTCCAGTCACTACTATCGCACTGATATGACATTAATTTGACGTATTTCATCACTAGAGAGTCAAAACTTGACAGCAATTCGACAGCAATTTCACGTAGGCCACCATTTTATGGTGATTTTATGGTTATGTTGACGCATATCACCGCTAGAGGGTCAAAACTTGACATCAATTTGACAACGATTTCACGTAGGCCGCCATTTTATAGTGATTTTATAGTTAATTTGACGCTTATCATGGCTAAAGAGTCAAAATTTGACAGCAATTTGACAGCGATTTCACATAGGCCGCTATTCTATAGTTATTTTATGGTTAATTTGACGCATATCATCGCTAGAGAGTCAAAATTTGACAGCAATTCGACAGAAATTTCACGTAGGCCGCCACTCTATGGTTATTTTATGGTTAATTCGACGCATACAGCAATTCGACAGCAATTTCACATAGACCGCCACTCTATCGTTATTTTATGGTTAATCTGACGCATATCACCGCTAGAGACTCAAAATTTGACAGCAATATCACATAGTCCGCCACCCTACGGTTATTTTCTGGTTAGACAAGCCACGTATGATTTACAAAGACGCGTGATCGAATAACCCGCTCGTTCCGCCCTGCGAGTCCCTCCGGAAATCGGAACATTCGACGACCCTTCGAGTATGAAACGCGTCCGCGTGCCTCGTACAAGATCGTTCGCCTGATATCGGCCCGAGCAAACGGCAGATTTCCGAAAACTCTCTTCTTCCCGGAATCACCGGCGCCGTTCGTTTCATACATCGTCGCACGGAACGGCCTGCACGGGTCGACGACGAAGGGGTCGCGGGGATGGGGGGGTTGCGGGGACAAGCGCGAGACCTATATCCGACTCCGAATTTATCGCGGGCTCAATGTATCCTCCCGTATTGCGTCATTAAAGACGCATATTCCGGCCGCATATTCGTGCTCTCGGCGGCAGATGCGGAGGCGGAGGAAGCGAGGGCGGCGGCGGCGGCCGTAAGCGGTGTGACGGGGCGCGTCGTTTCAGCCCCGGAGAATCAGGAGAAAATGTTTTTCTCATAGCCCGGACCGATTTTATGGAACCGTGTGCCGTCGCGACCTCTCGTAAAACAATCATTTTTCCATCGGCTCGAACGGACCGCGTGCTCGCAATACGTTTGTGATATTATTGCGGCCGAGGAGGGCGCGTTATGAATTCGCGGGAGAAGCGACGCGACGGTGTGTCCCAGTCGGTCTTTTCTGTTTCTTTCTGTCTTTCTATCTTTCCATCTTTCTCTCTCTTTCTCTCGACATTTTTTCCCATTATTTTCCGCGAGTGTAGAACGAGCTCGCGCTTAATGCGATCGCGAGTGCACTTCGATTTTACCAGACAGCGCCTCCGGAATTCGAGCTTCCAGAATGGAAGGCAAATCTCGCGCGCGATCTCCTTCATATCGGTTCTCCGTTACGATTGCTGATTAGACGCGCGATTGATTATCGTCCGCCTCTCTAGATCATCGCGGTTCATATCTCGATTGCGAAATATTGATTGCACGTCGAGCTTATTCTCTGTCCGGCAACGATACACTTGACGCTGGTTTTACGGAGCACAGAAAACAGCTGTTTTATTATTTATTATTATTTCTATTATTTTATTTATTTATTATTACTTATACTGTTTTATTTATTTAATATTATTTGTATTATTTTATTTATTTATTTACGAAGCACAGAAAACAGCTGTTTGATTATTTATTTAGTATTTATATTGTTTTATTTATTTATTATTATTTATACTGTTTTATTTATTTAGTATTATTTGTATTATTTTATTTATTTATTTATTATTTATATTAGCTTATATCCTGATTTTTAACAAGTGTTATTGTAATATTTGCCGCGAGCAACGCACACGGTGAATAAACGACTCATAAATGTGTCTTCACGATACGAATAATCGTAAATTAAGAAACGAGTGACCCGCCATTTTGACGGGTTCCGTAAATCTAGTGTTAATCGTATTTCACCGCTTTTTTTACACCGTTTTTTTCACCGAGAGTTACGACGAGATCAGCATATTTTTAGATCTAATTGATTAATAATTTAAAGTTATGTCAAGGTTAAAAAGTGCCATAATGTAAATCTCTCAGACAATCTACCGAATAATATAATAATATAATATAATAATATAGTAATAATATAATAATAATAGGATAATAATAGAATAATAATAGAATAATAATAGAATAATAATAGAATAATAATAGAATAATAATAGAATAATAATAGAATAATATAATAATATAAATGTTATGCACTTCGCTTAAACATAAATTCAATATAAAATTCTGCTCCCTCATTATCGATATTTAAACATTAAAGCAAAGATCGTCATGCGATAAATTTTCGTTCTAACCTATAAATTGAATATTAAAGAATCGAGAAGCTTAATCGAATCGATTTCGCCAGGATATTCCACATATATTCCGCAAATCTGATGCACTGCACCGGCGAATCGCTTATCGAGGCAACATTTCGCCGCGGTAGAATAGAAATCGCCTAGAATTCCTCTGTTTGCGGCGCAGCGAACGACGAAACATTTTCCGGATTGAGGCAGCAAATCGAGTACACGACGGATGGAACAATGTTCGGCTTCTCGAAGGCGAATGAAAAATTTCAGAGAACAGATTTCGCCGCAGAGAAACGCCATAGACCGAGCACGCGTCGTTCTAAACGCATCGATTCGATGATTTTTAAGCAAAGGAAACTCGTTCTTTTTTTTCTCTCTCTCTCTCCGAGACCTCGCAATTCCAATCTCAGCGTGAAACGGCCACATTTTTCAGCTCGCGCCCGCGTTCCCTACACGTGTAAACCCATGCGCAGTTTATTTCGAAGACCTCCATTGATCATCGTGTCTCATACATCAATTTTACACTCGCCCCTCTTCCAGCAATGCTTTTCTACGGCGCTTCCACGGGGTTATAACCGTGCCGCGACAAAAAGCAACGCGTTCAATCGCCGAGGAGAGGAAGGCTTTCTTCGTGAAAAGCTTTTCCCCTCGCTCCCCCGTCCCCCCTTTCCCCCGTGTCTGCGTCGGTAACTCTGTGCACGGGATGCTTCGAAATTTTGAAAGCGTATTCCGCTCACTTTGAGGAACGATCGTATATTCAGAGACATAAAACGCCTCTGCCGCGCGTACTATAATACATACGTACGACCGATGTTCCGTAACAATTGTGCGGTTCGATTGCGGATCGGCGCGAACAATCGGCACGATACTGAAGATTTTCGAAACTGTTTTTCGAAAGCAGCAGCAGTTGGTCCACGAAGCTGCGCGAACGTGGAGCGAGCGCAGGTATTACTGCGGTTTCTCGATTAGGGCGAACTTTGACGGAGAAAAGGAGACTAAATAATTGCGCCGATAAATCGACGATTATAACAGTAATAATTCTTTATTTCTTTTTATTTATATATTATTCTTTAATTGACATAACCTTGACATAACAGTAAATTGACAGCTATACCTATTATTCTTTAATTGACATAACCTTGACATAACAGTAAATTGACAGCTATACCTATTATTCTTTAATTGACATAACCTTGACATAACAGTAAATTGACAGCTATACCTATTATTCTTTAATTGACATAACAGTAAATTGACAGCTATACCTATTATTCTTTAATTGACATAACAGTAAATTGACAGCTATACCTATTATTCTTTAATTGACATAACCTTGACATAACAGTAAATTGACAGCTATACCTATTATTCTTTAATTGACATAACCTTGACATAACAGTAAATTGACAGCTATACCTATTATTCTTTAATTGACATAACCTTGACATAACAGTAAATTGACAGCTATACCTATTATTCTTTAATTGACATAACCTTGACATAACAGTAAATTGACAGCTATACCTATTATTCTTTAACTCGAATATTTGCTTTTCTCTAAGGAATTGGACCAAAGCGCGAATTTCATTAAAAAGCGTAAAAGGAACCACACGTGTGCATTTTTCAACTTTTCCATCAGAGCTAGCAACGAAAATTTAGAAAAGACATTTTTATAATAATTAATATAATAATTTATAATAATTTATATTATAATAATTTATATAATAATTTATAACATAATAATTTATAATAATTAATATAGTAATCGTAACTATAAAAACGAGCTACAAGGCTCGAATAATCGTATCTCCTCTTCCCAAATCGTCCATTTTTGTGGACAATCTGAGCGTCAATTAGAGAGACATTACTGTACTGCGGTTTTTCGATGAGGGCGAACTTTGACGGAGAAAATTAGACTGAAAAGTTACGCCGATAAATCGGCGATTATAACAATAAATTGACAGCTATAGCAATAAATTGTTATTATTCTTTAACTCGAATATTTACTTTTCTCAAAATATTGGACTAAAGCGCCATCCAATGACATAACCTTGACAGCTATACCTATTATTCTTTAACTCGAATATTTGCTTTTCTCTAAGGAATTGGACCAAAGCGCAAATTTCATTAAAAAACGTAAAAGAAACCATACATGAGCATTTTTCAACTTTTCCATCAGAGCTAGCAACGAAAATTTAGAAAAGACATTTCTACAGTCATCGACAATTCGTAACTATAAAAACGAGCTGCAAGGCTCGAATAATCGTGTCTCCTCTTCCCAAATTGTCCATATTGGTGGACAATCTGAGCGTCAATTAGAGAGACATTGCTGCCGCATCTCCACGACGAGTATACTCGTCGAACACAGCGAACCGGTTAAGACGAATTTCGTCAGTATTTGCCGCAGTCGTATCGGTCAACGTCTCGTAGATAGCATAAGTCACGAGTTCGTGTAGTACGTCTTGTCAAGACTAATCTGGATGACCGAACGCATCAGCGTTAGAACGACAAATGCGCCAGTCAATGTTCGTTCCCGTCGCAGTTCCACGACCGCAAACGGAAAGAGCGAGCGAACGAGCAAAAGCGAGGAGACAGCGAAAGAGAAAGAGAGAGAGAGAGAGAGAGAGAGAGAGAGAGAGAGAAAGAAAGAGAGAGAGAGAGAGAGAGAGAGAGAGAAAGAGAAAGAGAAAGAGAGAGAGAGAGAGAGAGAGAGAGAGAGAAAGAGAAAGAGAGAGAGAGAGAGAGAGAGAGAGAGAGAAAGAGAGAGAGCGTCGTTTCACCCTCTGTTCGAGTAGATTACACTTCGGGAAGGTTAGCGACCCCATCCAGAATCTCCGTGTACAATACACATCCGCTTTTACGCGGTCGGCGCCGTTTGCTTGCTCCTGGAACTTTCCTTTCTCCGGTCGTATCCTTTATCTTCGCCGAGGAGCCTCGAACAAACGCATCCCACGCGAGTTGTTTTTCCCTTCGTTCCAGCCGCATCAATCTTCCTCCTCGGCCCGCGTTATACACCCCGCGCGCCGTGAGATTTCACCTGGCCGGTGCACTCGAGTGCCCCGTATGCATCCATTTTTACGCACCCTTCGTCGGAACAAGGGGGTGGGGAAACGGCGGCGAGCACGCCGAGACAGGGAAAAGTTCGCGTTACGCCCTCTCGTACCACCTCGGGGAGAGCTAATAAAGCGACGCGCATCGTATTACCTTTTGCGAGCTCGAGAAACGCGCGAATTAGGGCTGCCCGGTGTGTTAGGCGTGTTGCGAGACGTTTTTGGCGTATCGACGGTTTCAATGAACGTTCCGGCATCGTTCCGATGAAACACAGGGGTTCGTTTAACCCCTTCACGACTAATGGAAACATTTCTCTCCGTTTTGAAATTGGCGTCGTATTCAATTATTTGGTTACTTTCAGTGCGAAACGCGATTTGCCGGCGCGCAACATGCAAACAGCGGGAAAGATGAGAAGAATTATACATGTACTGTATAATATGCATATAGTACATACAGGCTGTTCCAAAAATGTCTCGCAATCCAGAAATGGGGGGGGGGGGGTCCTGGGATTATTTGAAGCAACTTTTTCCTTAGCGAAAATGCAATCCGCGGCTCCGTTTGCGAGTTATTAAAGAAAAACGGTGACCAATGAGACGCGAGATCAGTTGGCGCGAGACGGCCGAGCCAATGAGCGGAACCGAGCTCCGTGCGCTCGTTGGCCGAGCCAATGAGCGGAACCGAGCTCCGTGCGCTCGTTGGCCGAGCCGCCGCGCGCCAGCCGAGCTCGTCTCTCATTGGCCACCGTTATTCCTTAATAACTCGTAAACGAAACCGCGAATAGCATTTTCGATAAGGAAAAAGTTGCTTCAAATCACCTCAGGAATCGCCTTCTCCCAGATTGCGAGACATTTTCGGGACACCCCGTATAAAGTATGTATAATGTATGTACTATGTGCAATATTTATCTACGCTTCGCAACCGAAATAAATTGCTTCGCAAAATATCATATATCATATAATTAACACATTATTTTATTGAGTAATTTTATTCTATAATTTTGTATCACTTTAGTTAACATTGTGTTACAATAAACCAACAAATAAAAAACAGTGCATGATACAAGCCTAACCATAACTCGCGTTACCTTTACAGTCCACAAGGAAAAATCTTTTCGTTGTTCATTCGTTAAGAAAGCAAAATTGATCGCGCCTTATTCGATGAACACAACGTTCATTGTGCCCGAAAACGGAACCAAAGGCCCAGCAAATGGTCACTCGACGATAATCGTATCCGGCGTCCAATTTCGTTATAGTTTGAAGTTTTCGACAGCAACAAGCGACGCAGAAGTGGTCGACAGAGGGACCGGCGGAACTTCGTCGCGAGGACTGCGCACGAGTGTTCGTGAAAAAGTTTATCATCCGTCGCCAATCGGACGCAGCCTCCTGGCGGATCTGGAGGGCCGCCGCCGTCTCCAAATGAGAAGAAACTAGTTTCTCGACCGTGCTTTATCCGGTCTGCTCTTTTCAAGTACGTCGAAACACACCCAGGAGAGCCGGCGCGCTGCTCCCCTCGATTCTCCTCGTGTATCCTCATAAAGGCGCTCGCTGTTAAAAAGACCTCTTTGTTGCCCCCGGACGCGGAGAGCCTCACATGGTAACGAGACTTTGGAGGGTCTTCCGCATTAAAAGACGCGGTCCTCCGTCGACGGTTCGAGCACGACGGGACCGGCAGGGGGGGTTGTACTGGCCAAAGGGGAAGGAACGAGCCTGCGACGGATTCGGGAGAAATCGGTCGGGCTTCCTGTTTACCGAGCTGATTCCGTGATTTTTATTGGCCCTCCGTTCGCGGGCCACGGAATTTTAAACGGCTCCCGATCTCGAAAAACGACCGGGAAACCGGGATCGAATCGGTCTGACCGCTCCTCGCCTTGCCATCTACTTTCCGCATCCCGCGCTTCCCCCTTTCCCCCCGTCGATCCATCCCGCCGCACCATGGAAACGCGATCACTTTTGACATGTCTTTTGACGGCAAAGCGAGTGGAATCGTTTAGTGCCCCGAAAGAGTTCAATGGCTCGCGGTTCTTCAGCCGACTGAGCTTCGGTTATCTGTAAAGGATCGCGAAGTGGCCACCAGAATTCAAATCCGAATTGATTGATCGTTTTAAATTTAGGGCATTATTCGCGTGCTATGCTATTAAGGGAAATCGTAGAAATCATTAAGCGGTTTTAAACGTTTTGCGCCGCGAGTTTCAAGGAAACTATATTCTTCAAGGAAACTTTCTAATCTTGTGTACGTGAACATTTTTTTAATATATCGGCCAGATTCTTCCGGTTGAAATGAGACCAAACATGACAAGCTTTAGATCATATTTATTCGTTGTACGTGGCGAGTAACTTATTTTATTCTATTGCAGAAATTATAATTATAGCAGAAGAAGCATTAGTGATTCTTTCCTAATCGTATTTTTATAACTATGTAAATATCTTCAGGTAGGATCGACGTCAAAATATTCTAAACATCTTGAAATTTGAGAATATGCTTTTGTTTTCACTAAAATTACAGTTTAAATAGCCGATGATCGCTACTTTTTACGCTCGACGAGTATACTCGTCGTGACAATAAAATACTGCCACTTTTCCATGGCGAGTGTACCCATCGAGCACAGCTAACTGGTTGAGGTTATGTCGAGGTTATTAAATAGGTTATATTAAATAGCCAACAGTCGCTACTTTTTAAGCGTGACGAGTATACTCGTCGAACACAGCTAACTGGTTAAGGTTACGTTAAGGTTATTAAATAGCCGATAGTCACTACTTTTTACGCTCGACGAGCACACTCGTCGTGACAGTAAAATATTTATGCATGACGAGTATACTCGTCAAGCACAGCTAACTGGTTGAGGCTATGTCAAAGTTATTAAATACGTTATTAAATAGCCTAATACTCACTACTTTCTACGCTCGACGAGTATATTCGTCGTGACAGTAAAATACTGCCACTTGTCCGTGACGAGTATACTCGTCAAGCACAGTAAACTGGTTAAGATTATGCCAAGCTTATTAAATACTTTATTAAATAGTCTAATACTCACTACTTTCTACGCTCGACGAGTATACTTGTTGTGACAGTAAAATACTGCCACTTCTCTGTGACGAGTATACTCGTTGAACACAGCTAACTAGTTAAGGTTATATCAAGCTTATTAAATACATTATTAAATAGCCAATACTCACTACTTTCTACGCTCGACGAGTATTCTCGTCGTGACACAAAATATCGTCACTTCTTCATGACGAGTATACTCGTCGAACACAGCTAACTGGTTAAGATTATATCAAGCTTATTAAATACATTATTAAATAGCCAATACTCACTACTTTCTACGCTCGACGAGTATACTCGTCGTGACACAAAATACCGTCACTTCTCCATGCCGAGTATACTTGTCGAATACAGCTAACTGGTTAAAACAAAATCCGACTTATAAAGTCCATCTTCCTCCGTGTCCTTAAAATATTGCTCCTGAATCAATTAATATGCCGATCGACGACGAGTAGATAAACGGTCGAAGTAAACACAACGCGTATCCGATAACGTTCGCGTGACGTGAACGGCCTGTAACAGAAATCAATCGGCAGTAACGAAATTGGAATTTCGTGTCATTGTTGTGATAAACCAGCTCGCCGAAACACGATTACAGGCGACGAGGAAAGTCCACTGTGAACCGGTTGGCTGGCCGAGGTATTTTCGTAGCGATTACGTAGCGACGACTGCGAGCTGCGAGTCGATTGCCGCGATGATCCGCGCTTAGTGGAGTAAGGAACGATCTAGAGTATGCTTCAGCGATATCGGAATGTCGCATGGTGATAAACAAGAGTCTCCAAGGACATGCCAGCTGCCGTGTGTGATCAGTCAGTCCGGATAGTTTTCAGTGCGCGAACGTTCCGAGCGACGAGCGATGGAGAATTTTTTCGGCAGGAGCGAAGACTCCGACCTTCGGCTTCGTCTCAGGCAGCTGCTGACAGCTCTGGGCCCACTGTTGGGTGTCTTCATGGCGGGCCTGTCGTCGGGCTACAGCGCCGTCTTGTTGCCGGAGCTGCACGCACCGACTACCATAATCAACGGCAGCGCGGCTAATCTCACCGACGACGACATCGTCGTGTCCAGCGTGGACGAGGAGTCCTGGATAGCCTCCTCGGTGTTGCTCCCGATGGCGCCAGGCTGCTGGATGTCCGGATTCCTGATCGAGAAGCTCGGCAGGAAGAGGTCCACGTTGGCGATCTTCCCCGTCTTCATGGCCGGCTGGCTGACGATCGGCCTCGCCTACAACGTCGCCTGCATCATAATCGGAAGAGTGATCTGCGGGTTCTGCGCGGGCCTGTTCGGCCCGCTGGCCCCCGTCTACATCAGCGAGACGTCGGACCCCGTGCTACGCGGGGTCCTGCTCAGCCTGATCTCCGTGACACTTTCGGTCGGTATTCTGGTGGTGCACGCTGTCTGCATTTGGCTGCACTGGCGAATGACCGCGTACATCTGCGTCGCCTTCGCCGCTATCGGCCTGCTGACTGCCTTAGCGTCGCGGGAGAGCCCCACCTGGCTGATAAACAAAGGTCGGACGGACGAGGCGCTCGAGTCGTGGGTGCGTCTACGCGGCTGGCGATCGCTGAGCGAGTATCAGGCCCTGGAGAACTCGAAGACCGCTCGGCGGAAGTCCGCCGAACGGTCGGTTTGCTCGCGCGTCAAAGAGACCGCGACCTCGAGGTACTTTCTGTGGCCGCTCAGCATACTCTGCGTGTTCTTCTTCGCCGCTCAATTCTCCGGTTACAACGTCGTCATCTTCTACTCCGTGGTCATGCTGATGGAGGTGACCGGGCCCGATTACGCTTACGTCGGCACGCTGGTCATCGACGTGGCCCGCTTGATTGTCAGCGTGCTCACCTGCTACCTGATCAAACGCTGCAACAGGAGGACCCTGACCCACGTGTCCGGCTGCGGAACGTCTTTCTTTCTGTTCCTGTTGAGCCTGTGCCTGTACCACGACGTCGGCAGACCGTGGTGGCCCTGCGTCCTGCTCGTGATCTACATCGTGTTCATGACGATCGGTCTGACGCCTCTGCCGTGGATACTCTGCGGCGAACTGTTCCCCAGGAAGTTCCGGGGCCTCGGGTCCGGCCTGACCTCCGGCTTCGCGTTCATCTTCTCGTTCACGGTCGTGAAAATCGTGCCGGCGATGTTCCTCGCGCTCGAGACCCACGGAACTTTCGCAATTTACGGGATCCTCACGCTTCTCGGAACCGGCTTCTTGTACTGCACGCTGCCGGAAACCAAGGACAAGACCCTGCTGGAGGTCGAGAGGGCTTTCGACAGGAAGTCGGACAAGTCGGACAGGTCGGACGGTAGGAACGTCGCGGAAGTTTCGACGAACGAACAGAAGAACCCGTGAAAATTGGCGGACTCTTTTTTCCTAGTACTCTTCGTGTTCGAGTTGTCCGAAGTCGTTTTGTGATTAGAGTGATCGAAGTATAGTTATTTCTGTCGAAAATGCAGGTCGGAATTGAAGCCGACAGATCTGATTATATTATATATTATATTATATATATATTATATATATATATTATATATTATATATAATAATAATATTATTATATATATATTATATTATATATTATATTATATATTATATTATATTATTATATATATATTATATTATATTATATATTATATTATATATATTAGCCGGCGATTCTTCGAGACTCGCGAGGCATTTTTATGGAAACTCGAGGCAGTCGGTGAAAAAGCCCAGGAATTATCGGCGGAGGAGAATTGCGAGAATTGCACGAAGGAGAATTGAAACCGGCAAATCCGAGAGTACTAAGTCGCGACTCTTTGGCTCGATTCTCCTTGCGGCTCGATTTTACAGAAACTCGGGGCAGTCGGCGAAAAAGCAGCGGCCAGCATGCCGGTGGACATTAATATAAGTTAATTAATAGTTAAGTCATCATTTTTATTCTAGCATTGCTGTATGTATTGCTCCTCTTCCTCGTCTCTTCCCAAATTATGCGCAATTCCCAAACTTTTGCGCGCAATCTGAAGGAAAATTAGGGAAAATTTGTTGTACAAAATAGTGCTGGAATAGAAACGTATTAAATTGTTTCTAATTATTCGCCACGATAACGAAGGCAATTCGGAAGCCAAACGGACCATTTCGTGTCGTCGAACCTTGTCATCGACGTGGCAATAAATCACACGGGCGTAGGAGCAGCACAGGGAATTTCACAGTGTTCCGAAACTTGGCAATTCCGGGAGAAATTGCAGTAACTCTTTCGTGCGCGACGTTTGTGTGCGAATGTTTGTACGTCACGCATTGGAACTGTTTTAATAATTATGGAAGCTTCTATTTTATTAGAACGTAGTAATCGATCTTATTTAATTTGTAATACAATTTTAATTATTTAATTTCTGTTCCGTAAGTCGCGTCAGACGGCTCGAAAAACTGGCTAAGAAAATCGTATACCTTCCATATTTTTACCTGAACAAAAAATCACCGCTGTTTTGCAGGTTCCACGATTTACGAAACGCCGCGTACACTAATGAAACGATCCACGATCGTTCCTTCGGTCAGTATTTTCAACCACGAGAGCGTAGTATTACCTCATCTAGAGTTCCGTTCAGTGGCTTCGACGTTCAATATTAATCATCCGGGTAATTAGCGTCCAGTCAGCATTACCACGGAAGGGAAATCAGCGGGATGTTTGGTAAGAAATAGGATCCGTCATCGAATTCTAAACTCTGCTAATTATCGTGTAAACCAATCTCGCTGCACAGTTCGAATCGTTCGGATCGACCGCGTTGTTAACAATTCAACTTCTGCTCACGTTTAACGAAGACTACGACTCGATTTTTTTTCAATCGAATACTCGGATATTTAGTCATTACTTTAATCGTTACTTCGGCGTTGATGTTTATAAAGTTGTTTTTTATGTTATGAAAGAGAGAGCGGGCAATCAAGAATATATAAAAAAAGTATATTTATAATATAATAATATTATGTAATATTATTATATTATTATATAATATTATATTATCACATTAACATTGTATAATATTATATAATCATATTAATATTGTATAATATTATATTATCATATTAATATTATATAATATTATATTATAATATTAATATCACATAATATTATATATTATAATATTAATATTACATAATATTATATTATCATATTAATATCATATAATATTGTATTATCATATTAATATCATATAATATTATATAATATTATATTATAATATTAATATTATTATATTATATAATATATATATATATATATATATATATATATCTAATATCGAATTTATAAATAACTGGATATTGGCTAGCCGATTTTCTATCTATTTTCGTATCACCTGTGTATAACGTATATGGCCGTGACGTCACTGATTTAGTGACCCACGAGCTAGTACTAAAAAAAAATGGTGAACAAAATTTGACCCACTCCTGAAAAAGGTGCGTCATCGCAGCTCTAGATCGATGCTTAATCGAGTCAAGAATATCACAAATCGCGGACGGTCACGCGGCTCGAATTCGTCGAAATTCTCGAACGAGCGACTGGTACGATAACGTTGTACGCGATAACGAATCGTCGCGAGAGACGATTGATATTACTTCGACCTTTTCTCCGGTTTACCAAAAACATGTGAAATATTCAAAGCGATCGAGTTATTTTGTTCACAGATTTTTTACAACGCAATAACTCGATGGAAGATTTTACATTTCTTCTCGACACATTTATATTGTATATATCTCAAATAATATTAAATATAATAATATTAAATATCTCAAATCTTATCTTTCTCTTTTTAAAATTTTAGAAAATGAAAAGAATTCATTGTTCGTTGATAGATTTATTATTCATTATTATTTACCCGCTAATGATAAGCAACTTATAAGTAATATACAGGGTGTCACAAGTTTAAGATGCCGAACTTTATAAAAACAAATAGGTCCATTAAATGTCTTCGCCGATTTAAAAGATTAGAAAATCAGAATATAGTTTAGAAAACACTCCGTTCTAAAAGTCGCCTAAATATCACTGTATCCTCGGTCCTTCGTACGAAAATGTTAAAGAATGTTCGAATCGCGTTCCAGCGAACGTCACCGGGCCGTGGATAAATGTAATTTTCGACGGTTGGCACGTCGCGTTTTGCTCTCGTTCACGATAATAAAGATGGCGCGGGGAGGGGCGGCGCGCACGGCGAAGGATTAATTTGTTGCTGCGGGGAACTGGCAGCCGCGATTTAGGGGTAAATTTGTGTTGGCGAAATGAAAATGTAACCTCATAACTCTGCTTCCGGCGCGTCGCTTTATGCATAGCCAGGCCGCATCCGACGGTTTTATACACTTCATAAACATTCCTCCGGATTTCCGCGTCCTCGCTTGATGCCATCATCCCTGACTCGCGGAGGGTGACATCTTGTTCAACGCGCCCTTCGTTTTCGAGCAATCGCGCTTGTTCGCTTAATGATCGTGCCCCGTTGAGTTTCATGAATTTTTTACGAGCGAAAGACCAGCGACCTTGGGACACTGTTCCAGCTGTTATGCTGTTTAGTCGCGGCTGGAAATTAAGTCGGCGTGCATTCGACGGTTCCTAAAACAGGGAAATGCTTTCGGAATGTAGAATATCGCGATATTATAGTGCAGGAGACTGGGGTAAGTTGATGCTAAGTAGATTGTTACAGCGCGTTTATCGAGACACTGAGAATTTACAGCTCGACGAGCAACAGACGTTTTGTGGATCACTGGCTAATTGATTTATTATGTTGTATTTTATAGTTGTATTTTTACTGTATCATATTTTTGTTATATTCTATTTTATTATTGTATTTTTACTATATTGTATTTCATAATTACATTTTCATTATATTTTACTTTATAATTATATTTTTACTGTATCACATTTTTATTGTATTCTACTTTATTATTGTATTTTTACTAGATTGTATTTTATAATTACATTTTCATTATATTTTACTTTATAATTGTATTTTTACTGTATCATATTTTTGTTATATTCTACTTTATTATTGCATTTTTATTATATTCTATTTTATAATTGCATTTTCATTATATTTTACTTTATAATTGTATTTGTACTGTATCATATTTTTATCATATTCTACTTTATTATTGTACTTTTATTGTATTGGATTTTATGATTGCATTTTTATTACATTGTATTTTATAATTGTATTTTTATCATATTGTACTTCATAATTGCATTTTCATTATATTCTACTTTACAATTCCATTTTTCCTAAATCATATTTCTATTACATTCTACTTTATTATTCTATCCTCATTATATTCTAAAAATATACTCCGAAACGTGCATATTTTTCAAACCCTTCGGTATCCGTCGACAATTCTTGTAAACCTTCCGAAGCCATCGATAAGTTCTCCAGCTCAACTTCTTCCCTAACAACAGATCACTTGTAAAAGTAGACGCGAATCAAGCAAGCCCGCGTACGAAAAGTTCCGCAGATTTCCCGTTATTTAATATTCCGTCGGCGGGTAGAGAAAAGGAGATCGCGTTACACGGAGTTAATAAAACCGAGAGGCGAAATCACGAATGCACGTGTAATCCACGGTGAATTCATTAAACCGGAATACGCTCGCGGGGGTATCGCCTGAAAGGCCCGGGAAGCGAGCCGAAAAGCTCCGGCCGAGTATTCTTTAATAACCCTATCGGATATGGTTCCGGTGTTCGTTGCCGTCGGGAGCGGCGCAAACGTTTGCAAATGCACGTTCCGTGTTCGGGTCCTCGACAAAGAAATTTGGTCCGCGCGGAATCGCGCTCTGTCCACGGGGCGTTTCATAAAGCACCCCGAGCGAGCGAGAGAGAGAGAGAGAGAGAGAAAGCAAGAGGGAGAGAAAGCGAGAGGGAGAGAAAGCGAGAGAGAGAGAGTGAGAAAGCGAGAGGGAGAGAAAGCAAGAGGGAGAGAAAGCGAGAGAGAGAGAGAGAGAGAGTGAGAAAACGAGAGAGGGAGAAAGCGAGAGAGGGAGAAAGCGAGAGAGAGAAAGCGAGAGAGGGAGAAAGCGAGAGAGAGAAAGCGAGAGAGGGAGAAAGCGAGAGAGGGAGAAAGCGAGAGAGAGAGAGAGAGAGAGAGAGAGAGAGAGAGAGAGAGAGAGAGTGAGAAAGCGAGCGAGCGAGCGAGAGAGAGAGGGAGAGAGAGAGAGAGAGAGAGATCCGTCTCCGGGACTCGGTTCGGCGGGATATCGCTCATCGGTAGCGACGGATTTTATGCGGAAGAGCCGTCGGGAACGGGCAGGGAATTCGCGTTCCCGGGCCGCTGTCCATTAGGAAATTTATACGAGTCGAAGGACGTTGATTAAATCTCGGGGCCCCAACGGCCGGGGGGAGTCGAAAGTCTCTGACGAAATTGAAGAAACGATCTCCCCTTCGTCGTTGCGGGCGATCGCGACGGAAAGCGAGGAAGGAGGAGAACCCGGGGAAACGATGAAACGGCGGAACGGTGAAACTGAGAAAGGGGGGTGAAACACCCCGTAGGGCAGAGGGGGCGAGGACGGTGAAATTTTATCAGGATTCGCCAGCAGCCTCCTCGAGGATCGCGCGGCAAGAGAAAAAAAAATGTATTAGAATGGTAACAGTTCACACCCGACGCCCGCCGGAGAAGGATAAAGCCCTGAACAGCTTACCTTTCGAAACACGCCGAGCGTTATCCCTGCATCGAGATAAGACCGTTCCCCGTTGGATTGAATTAACTCTCCGCTTCCTCTCGTCCGCCGAACGGAGAAGAAGGACGTTTCTTAATTCAATTCCCCACGGTTTTGTATAATTGACGTCGTTTGTGAGGCGTGAAATTTTTAGATTGGCTCGCTCGGCGATCACGACCAGCGGACGGACTGACTGACTCGACTCTCTGTCCGACTTCTCCGTTGAAATATCGATCGACGTTTCGTTTCATTTTATTTCCAGGTATCGTTCGTTGTTCGCCTATTTTACAGTACGTTTCGGAAAATCGTACGCGTTTCCCTGTAGGTGTATCACTGACCTTCGTTGCTGTTCCGAACGTTTAGCAATTTCTGATCAATAATGGACGCAAAATAGTGGAGCTGGCGGACTATCGATAGCACTGTTCGATAGCATCGGGAACACGTGTGAGACAAAATATTTCAGAGACACAAGAATTTGAAGATACTAAAGAGTTTGAAGAATATACAAGTTTTATATTATGACTTCCTTACAATAGAATAATATAATTAATAGTATAATAACATAATATTATAATATAATTATTATAAATTATATTATATTATATATATTATAAAATAATAATAATAATTATTATTAATTATATTATTATATTGTGTTATTATATTATGTTATTATATTATATTATTATATTATATTGTCTATTCAAAGACCAATCGATGTCTATTGCTGATATATTTATTGTGTACCGTTATCTATAATAATAATTATTATATATTATAATAGATAACAGTATAATAAAAATATCAGCAATAGACTTTGATTGGTCTTTGAATAGACAATATAATATAATAATATAATAATACAATATAATAATATAATTAATAATAATTATTATAATAGATATAACGGTATAATAAAAATATCAGCAATAGACCATGATTAATCTTTGAATAGACAATATAATATAATAATACATATATATAAAAATATAATATAATAACATAATATAATAATACAATATAATAATATAATTAATAATAATTATTATAATAGATATAACGGTATAATAAAAATATCAGCAATAGACTTTGCAAGTTATGACACGAACCACGGGTTTTTATTTTAAAAAATGAGGATGTCGAGATATTTGCCATCCGAGCTCGTCTCCCATTGGTCACTGTTTTTCGTTAATAACTTGTAAAGAAAAACAGCAGGATTCCGATGTTGTCGGAAACTTTCTGCAAAAAGTGTGATCTTCTTTCACCGGCCGGCTGTTCATCGGAAACATCGTATTCAACAATTCGCAATCTGTAGATTAAACATTGATTCAACTAATTCGCCGATGGAAAGTTCGCTGTTAACAATACAACCGGATACAAATTGTGCGCTCAATTTTATCGATTTTATATACACACACGCGTGTACGTAAACGGACTTTCGCTCGGCATATTTAATCGTTGAAATATAAAATGCAAATTCGTATTTATTTAACGAAATGAGAGACGGAATGAATAAACCCGTAAGCCAGATCGAGCCGCCGTAATATTCCGAGAACATTATTGAAACGAGATTTTACCCGGAGTGTTCTGCGGCAGTTTTAAATTAACCATGAGTCAACTTAATGTAATTAATCCTTTAAACGTTTTATGCATTTCATTTCGAGCATCTCCGCTTGTCTGTTAATAAAACTTTCATAGGGTACTCTCGAAATGTAATACTTTCATCGTGACCTAGAAATTGCTTTTTTTTAGAGATCTCCGACCGAACGCGACCCTAGATTCTCTCTCGTTTCTTTCATTATTCTAGGATTTAAAAATTTCTGGAGAAATTCTGAGATATTTATCGAAGTTTCCACATTGATGTACAATTGATGATCAAGCTTTTTAGACGAGCGAATCAGGTAGCCCGATCCTTTCGGGCTAATTTAACACTTTACACTCCGCTGTCCCCTCTCGTGGGACATTAAAGTTTATTAGCGATTACGGGGAATTGAGTTATTTCAGCGCAACTTTTTGAGACATGCATGTTTCCCTGAAGTTTTCTCTGGAAATGGCACAAGAAATCAAATCAAAATATTGTAAAATTACTAAGATATATACAAGAAATGTCAGCGGGTTTTGACGAGAACGTGAAAGGCGTGCTCACGACGGTCCGAGCACTTCAAAGACGCCACTTGAAAAGAACGATAAGGCAAGTTTGTAGACGAAAGGTCGGTATGCGAACATAGCACGCGCTGTATAGTGAGATTTATAATCATAAAATCTGTAGGAAAAGATTTTCAAAGCTGAACTCAGTCTGGTTTGAAGCGTCGAGCGGTTTAGATAGATCTAACGAGTGAGAAAATCGGAAAAGTGATTCTTCTCTTGGTAAATAAATTGTTTGGTAAAAGTTTTTTTGGTAAATATCATCTTGCGAGTTAGTAATAACAATTAGAAATTTTCGACCTATGTATTTATTCATATTTTTTATTAGAACAATGGCAAAACGTTCAAACACGAATGAGTCTCATGACACAAGTAGCAGCGAAGATGAGCTCCAGATAGACGCTTATACAGATATGTTAGAAAAAATAACTGTAGAAGGTTTTCTTCTACAGTTAGTCTATCGTTTTGATAGCAGTGACAGTGATATCGTCCAAGCAACAAGGCGACGAGAGAAAGAGTTCGCATAGATAGCGATTACAACGACAAAACAAAATTATAAAACAAACAATAACAAAATTATAAAAAATGAAATATTGATTTTTTGCAAATTTCTCGGTTTCAGCCAAATTCATATAAGTCCAACGTCATTATAATATGTTAGTTAGTTCCAAAACTATACTAAATAATACGAGGGTCTGTAAATTCCCGTTTCTGCCGAAAAGTGGCGCCGAGTAGCTGCTAGCCAACGTTCAGAATGGTGCGGATTGCTAAGGGTTAATATTCCGAAATTTAATATTCCGTATTTTTAATATTCCGAAAATTTCGCCCGGGTACTTAATGACCCGGGTTCTCGGCGGGTAGGATCGATGCACTTTCGATCTACAGAAAAATTTCTGTGCGATCGTCGATTGAATAGCGCTCCTTGTTAGCAGCGGAGCTATCGAGCACCGCATCCAGATGCTCCAGACCACATTGTTTTAGCAAGAATGTCGTCCGATACAAAAGGGCTTCGATCTCGATAGCATCGTATCGAGTTCGAAGAGAGTGAGACGTACCGAAGAAGTTGAAAAGAGAGAGGGTTTCTTTCTGGGTTTCCGTTCGGCGACAAGATCAATTCAACTTTCGTCGCTAACGAAAATGTCGTTTCTCGCTTCAACTCCGTTTAAGCTTCCAGAAAGTATGATAAAATCAGTCAGATACCACGATCGACCTGTTTCGCTTTCTCCTTTGAACGGTTTCTCCCTCTTTTCTTCGATCTTGTTCCGCGCGGCATACACCCCGAGGCGTTCCGAGCCACAATAGTTCGCAGTTTCTTTCCGGGAAGATAACGTTCCGACAGTTTTCGAAAAATCGACATTTTGCCGCGGTGGTTCAGCAGCCAACTTACAGGGTGTCCCGAAAATGTCTCGCGAGCCGGAAATGGAGTGTTCCTGAGGTGATTTTAAGTAACTTTTTCCTTTGCGAAAATGCGATTCGCGGCTTCGTTTACGAGTTATTAACGAAAAACACTGACCAATGAGAGATCGCGTGCGGCTGACGCTCCGCCCTCGTGTCCATTCAGACGGCCGGCGCGACGCGGCATTGGTCGAAAGGGCGGAGCGCTGGCCGCCGCGCTCCGATTGGTCACTGTTTTTCGTTGATAACTCGTAAACGAAGCCGCGGATTGCATTTTCGCAAAGGAAAAAGTTACTTGATATGACCTCAGGAATCTCTGATTTCCGGATTGCGAGACATTTTTGGGACACTCTGTATATGTACATCTATTTTTGACCATCCCGACGCGCGACGATTGGCTCTCGGCACTTCGTTGCAATTTAATTTCGTATTCGATTGATTAGTTGACCGATTATTATTATAGTCTGTCAGCAGTTATTAAAATATATAAATTAATTCCTCAGCACGGTTAATACTCAGACATTGATTTACTTTGTACAGCGGCTTTAACGATCCAATTTAAATGGAAATTTAATCAGATTTTGCAACAATTTTCCATCGCGCGTACTTGCACAAGCAGAATGTTCCAGTTACGAGAAAATATTTCCGCAAGCTGCTGTCACATTCATAAATTAAAACTGCAGTCGTGATCTCTTTATTATGTCTTCTTTCGACGGTGTACGCGTTCTAGTTTGTAAAAGCATATTTTATTGTCGAATGCAATATCACGTAATATTTTCATTTCTTTCAGTCTCTTCCTAAATTGTCCGTTTTCGTTTCCAAGCCGAGGGTCAATTAGGGAGAATTTACTGTATATCTTTATTCTACCATATTTCTGTAGTTGCACAGGAAATAAAAAAAGTCGTAAATTTGATTACTTCGTATAATTAATGAATTCGTTTCAAATAATTCGTACAGCGAGCGAATGTAAAAAATGTTAAATAACTGGAAATGCTATTTTACTGTTATTATGTCTTGTACAAATTCGAGAGCTTGTTTAATAATTATTTAATTTAATTTGCAGCGAAACTTACAGCCGGATTATTTGGAAAATCGGTTTTCGGAGAAGCTTTAGCAGCTAATCCCCTCGAGAGCACTCGCTTTTTCTCGCTTCTGATTAAGCGATTCCGGTGCTTGAAATTGGCAAAAAGAAACGCGGAGAAAAAAAAAGAAATTTAATGTGTTTACGCCCGCGAAGTTCTACTAGTTCAACACGCACCTATGTATGGAGCTGCAGCCGGGCCCGCTTATTGCTTTCGTGGTATAAGGAAGTGTACACTTTGATATAAATTAAATGCATATTTGAAGTCCTGCGGAGAAGCAGCGAATCGGTTGAACAAGTTCAAAGGAGGCCACTTTTCCGCGACTCTCCTCGCAATTGGAGGAAATGAAGCGCCGGAGACTGAAAGCGTTTTCCTGTCGCGTGTGCTCGACCACGAAATTCATGAATCGCGCGGAGTCTCGGTGTATTTATTTTTATCTCACCGTCGCTCATTCCCAAATATTCTTGATCGGCATCATTAGATCGCGGATGTTGTAATGTAAACTGCAAAATTTCACCGCGCCGCTTCGTATAATAAAAAAAGAAAAAAAACCGAGCGGAATTGCATCGTTTTTAATCGACTAATTGTACATTTATTATCGACGCACGGGCTCGGTAATTTTTCTTTTAAACGATATAATTTCGAACGGAATTCTACGCTTTTATTAATTTGAATAATTTGATGGATCATGAATCGAAGAATTCTTTAAGAAATTCTTCGCTGTTCGCGCTTCGACTCTGTAAAAACTGTCGTCAAGTATTGAGCTTCTTAAAATTTCGTTGCGAACAGCTGCCACTGTTTATAATAGTATAGTTATAGTAGTTAATATAATAATAGTATATAATAACTAATATAGTATATAATATATATAATATAATAATATTATAATTATTATATAATAGTATATAATAACTAATATAACTAATAATAGTATAGTATAGTATATTTTATAATAGTATATATTTATATATTATTTATATTATTTATATATATTTATATATATTAGTATAATATATATAATATATATAATATAATAATATTATAATTATTATATAATAGTATATAATAACTAATATAACTAATAATAGTATAGTATAGTATATTTTATAATAGTATACATTTATATATTATTTATATATATTAGTATAATATATATAATATAATAATATTATAATTATTATATAATAGTATATAATAACTAATATAACTAATAATAGTATAGTATAGTATATTTTATAATAGTATATATTTATATATTATTTATATTATTTATATTATTTATATATATTTATATATATTAGTATAATAGTATATATTTATCAACGAATAACATACACAACGAATCGTCCATTTTTTGACAAGCTGGACGATCGCTATCAAAAGGTTGCGCTGTAACGGGCTCGGTTTCGTGACATCATTGATAACGCGCGTCATCTTTAATTCTCGCGAATTCATCGTGGTATAATTTCGCGATCGATCCTCTCGAGACCAAGGATTCGCATTTTGTTCATTGCTCTTCAGCTCGCGTGATTCCGGACGATAAAGCTCGCCGTTCCTCGGGCTTTCCTTTTCACGTATTGGATACGATGTTTCGCTAAACGCGTGACGCGAGGTGGAGCCGCCAACATTGTTCTTTCCAATTTCAGGCAGACGCTCGGATGGTTCGTACACACACATACAAGACACACACAGACACACAGATACACACAACGTGTCGGAATATTTATGGCTCAGCGCCGGGGAAATAAACGGTCACGTGAAAGTATTTTGACACATTGAAGCTTCTGAAACTAACCTGATATTGAATATGCCAAAATTACATTGCAGAGGTCTGAAACATGATTCAAAATAATATAATTGTAACAATCGAACGAACTGAATTCATTCTTTCCACTTGCTTCACGCAAATACGAACCGAATCGAGTTAACCCTTTGCACTCGAGCGGCGACTCTGAGGCAATTTCCAATAATTGAGCCGTTTATTTTGAAAGTGGCATAAGTCACTTTACCGTAATGAAAAGTGATGATTTTTTAATGTTTATACGAAATTATTTATACTGAGAAAAATATCGGTATCCTGAGATAACAAATACAAGTAAATCTTCTCGAAAGTTAGCATCCATATTTTGAAACGTGTTAAAACGCAAACCCTTAAATACATCGACTTAAAAACAAAGTGACTTACGCCACTTTCAAAATAAACGGCTCAATTGCTGTACCATTTTTGCAAGTAGTTTTTACATTATTAAATTGGTTTATATTTAAGGAACTGGAAGTACTGTAGTTGCCAATTTATACCAATTTCATGTGCATAAATTGTAATAAATCGTATAAAATGCAAATACCACAGATCGAAAAACATATTTTGGAAATAAAAACATATTTTAATAAAGCTATTTTAATAATAAAGCTATTTAAAAATAGCTTCGACTGCAAAGGGTTAATCTATTTTTCATGCATTTCGTCAATGTACTGGCAGTACTTTTTGGCTGTAATTGTCTCCTCAGTTCGGAGGAACGAGCAGCGAATTATTTCGTTCACATTCGTTTCCATCGATGCTTTCAGAGCATCATTTTTCATAGACGTTTATATTGATATTATAAATATAGTGATAGTTTATACCGATATAAAAAGATTACACACGAATATCACTTGAATTCGTATCTTCACGAAATTCGAAACAAATAACGAAAATTTTTTGAGAAAATCTTCTCTGTTGAAACGTGACTCTGGCAATGAAAAAAAACGTGTCGAGAAAAGCCAGGGCATTTGGCCGAAACAGACGACTTACGGCCCACCCGAAATTTGTCGAAACGTGCTCAGTCTTTCAGACGCGTGTATACGTCGCGCGTCGCATCGCTGTCAGTAATCCAATTTGCATTTTGTTGTTACCAATTCGAAATTAATAGTATATATATTTTCATTCATAACGTTTTATTTTATGTTTTACGGCTTTTTTCGACGCATAATCGAAGGAGCGCTATCGCGCTCTTCGGCTTTTTTCGACATACTACTGTGATCAAAAAGTAAGGTGAATTTGTTTATAAAATGTAAATTCTTTATTTATTCTTCCAAATCAATTTCATCCCCTTCAAAGTAATCCCCGTCCGATAAAACGCACTGTTTCCGACGCTTTTTCCAGTCCTCGAAACAGTCGGAATAGTCTTTTTCCGGTATAGCCTTCAAGACCTTCTTCGATTCGGTTTTTATCTCCTCAATCGTGTCAAAACGGCGTCCCCGCATTGGCTTTTTGAGTTTGCTGAATAACCAGAAGTCGCACGGAGCCAAATCAGGCGAATACGGTGGTTGCGGAACGATATGAGTCGAGTTTTTGGCAAAAAAGTCGCGAAGAACCAATGCAGTATGACATGGCACCAATCGAGACTTGACGCGTTTGAGACACAAAACATCCTTCAAAATGGTTTGGACTGAGCCAAATGATATTCCAACACTATCAGCGAGGTCTCTTATTGTCAATCGACGATTTTCAAGCACCAAATCTTCGATTTTTTGGACGTGGCCCTCGTCGGTAGACGTTGATGGTCGTCCAGAGCGCGGTTCGTCTTCAACGCGTTCTCGGCCCGCTTTGAACTCGTTGTACCACTTATAAACGTTTTTTTGTGCCATAGTTTGATCACCAAAGGCCTTCCGCAACATTTTCAACGTGTCCGCACAAGAATATTCGTTCCGCAAACAAAATTTGATGCAAGTTCTTTGCTCAACAAAATCACCCATTGTAAAAATCGAAAAATTCACTTTTGGTCGTTTACTAAAACACGTGTAACTCGGAGATAATTAAACCTTTTAACAAACAGACGCTTGGCAATTGTTATAGACAGTCCTACCAACCTAGGAAAAAAACAATTGCCTGCCTTCCTAATGTCCGGGAGTTTTAAATGACAATTTCACCTTACTTTTTGATCACAGTAGTATAATCGAAGATGCGCTATTGCGCCCTTCGGCGCTTCTTGATCCTGTTTTTTCAGAATCATCTGGCACGCGAACGGTTAAAACGAATTTCGTCAGTATTTGCCACTGAGCGTCAATTAGGGAGCCATTACTGTAGCTACAATCGGCAACGACGTTTCAAACTGTGACATCACGTGACCATTTTTATAATTCACGCGATCGCTCAAAATTCGTCGCGGCGCTTCTTCTCGCGAACGCGCAACGAAGGTTTCAGCCGGATTTATTTCTATTCCGAATTCCATCGTAAGCGTCGATATTCCATCGGCAGAAAGGAGCGCGATCGGAGAGTGCTAAACCGAATAAATCTTTCGAATTCTCTTCTCGAAATGATCGGTCTCGCGAGCACAGCGTCGACGCCGCGTACATTCAGAGACGCGCCGCGCCGTCGAAAATTCCGCTCGAAAGCACGGAAGCCTGTCAAATGTCGCCCGGCCAGAGTGGCACGCCCAGTTCGAATATCTCCGTCGAGGGGAGGAAAAAAGAGCGGCGGCGACGCGGCTCATAAATCAAAAAAAGGTAGCAGCGCATCCGAGCCGGGCTACGGAAGTCGCAGAAATTTATCGGCGATATATTTTTCCGGCGTGGCGCGAGACGCGTAAACAGAACCCGGTTGATCGGCGAGGATTTCCGCGGGAACTGGCCGCAGCCTTCTCCCTAAGACGGCCAGCCCTGAATCCACGGTATAAAAGTATAAAACCGGATACGCGTGTATCCACATCCGCTGCTTTTAAACACCGGTTCCCGCCGGTGTTTTACGAGCGGCCGTGTGTCATTGCTTCGGTCCTAAGGTCTCCTGCACCCTTGATCTTGCGGAACGTATGTAGACCGTGGCCTCCGGGATTCGCGAACTTGTCCACCCGGATCTTGGACTTACAGGAACTGATACGGACTACCGGGGAATATTCAAAATTTTTTTGTATTTAAAACAGTATTTAAAATTCTCCCGAAATTGTCCTTCAGTAGACGAAAGGGGACGATTTGTGGACAGGAAGACACGATTGTTCGAGCATTGCGCCTCGTTTTAGTAATTCTTGGCAATCGGCGATTGTAAGAACTAGCTGCGAGGCTCGAATAATCGTATCTCTTCTTCTAAATGTTTTCTAATCTTTGTTTACAAGTCGAAGGAAAATTACGAAAAATTTACTGCACACAGTAAAGTAGTTAGAATAAATATAATATAATATTATATTTATATTATATATTATATTATATTATATTATAAATATATAATATTATATAATTATATAATATAAATATAATAATATAAAATATAATATATTATATATAATATATAAAAATATAGTTAGAATAAAAGCTTATTAAATTATTTCTAATTTTCTACGACGATACGAAGGCAATTCGAAGGCCGAACGGACCGTTGTCGACGCGGCAATAAATCGCATAGGCGTAGGACTAGCGCGGGGAAATTCCCGGAAACCCGAAGTTTGGCATTTCCGGGAGAAATTACTGTGCACTCTCGCGTGAAAAGGGTTATTGAACCGTTTTAATAATTAGGAAAGCTTCTATTTTGTTGCAGGGACATAATAAAATATCGATTTTCTCTCTCCCCGACGAGATACGATCGCGAAAAAGTTGCTGTTGTAAAGATACGTTTGGAACCCGTTTTGTAGTAGATGTTTTACGGCAAGCGGACAAGATCGGAATCACTATAGCTCGCGATCGGTTTCATCAGAATTCCGTGACGGTCCGGAAGCGGGGACGGGAGACTTTCCGTATTCGCGAAATGAACTACCGGGCGGACTTGTGTTACCAAGATGGCGCGTTGTTGACGTTTCGCTTAAAAAGCCGACGCGGTGCGCGCAGATACCGCGCTACGTGTAAAGACGCAGTTTTATCAGCGATAAAAATGTATTAGCGAATCTTATATTCAAGACCAGGCCCCCGTCGAGAGAGATAAAGCCGCGCACGGTGCCTCGTGGAACGTGCCTGATCTGCATGCCAAGAAGAATAACGCCTTCCCCCTTCCCCGGCCTCTTCTTACACCGTCTCGGGTTTCCGGAACGCCTCGGTTCGGATAGAACGTAGAACCGATCGCGATAATTGAAGACCCCTTGTTGAAAACACCCGCAAGTGCCAGAAATCAGATTTTCCCCGGAACGGGGGCGAAACTTTAAAATGTCGGCGAAATATGATTTGCCCCGATTACAGAACGAGCTTAAATATAGAGCTGCTTAAATATAGAGTGGTAGCCATGCTGCAACACGGCATCCTATAACACTGTTGGTTTCGCTCTAACACGATAAGATAAATTGCGGGAACCCTCCTCGTGTAGCACTGCAACCTATAACGCTGTTTCGCTCTAACGCGATAAGAAAATTGCGGAAGCCTTTGCACGACTCTCTTCTATAGCACTGGAGAACACGATTTTTGTTCAACATGTTTGAAAAGTAAATTACCTTGGAATAACGACAGGAAGAAATAACGAATTGTAGGCCTTCATTAAGAAGTTATAACAAAAACTCAGAATAGGAATAGTAATCAACTTGCTGTTACTGCGAGCATTGGCTTGAATATTGGGTTGGCAACTAAGTAATTGCCGATTTCAGTTATAGATGTCTCTCACTCCCATTTTTATGATATCCGTAAATGTTATATTATAAAATTATTATTATCAATATTATATTATATTATATATATTATTATAATATTATATTGTATATTATTATATATTATAATATTATATTATATATTATTATATATTATAATATTATATTATATATTATTATATATTATAATATTATATTATATATTATTATATATTATAAAATTATTATTATTATTATTATGTTATTTTTTATTATCCGCGAATGTTAGCAACTAGACAAATTGAATGCAGCGGTCAAGGAAAAGCGACCAGAATTGGTCAATCGTAAAGGTGCATTTTCCACCAGGACAATGCTAGGCCGCACACGTCTTTGTCTACTCGGCAAAAATTGATGAATCAGATTGTCCATAAAAATGGACAATTTGGGAAGAGGTGATACGATTATTCGAGCTCGTTGCGGCTCGTTTCTATAGTCGTTGACAATTCGTAACTATAAAAATGAACTTCTCTTCCTAATTTGTCCATTTTTGTGGACAATCTAGGCGTCAATTAGAGAGGCATTACTGTAAATGTATACTCGTTCGCTGAAAGGAGCCGAAAATTCAAAAGGGATCTTCTACGAATCAGAAAACAAACCAAGATCACAGATTTTTTAAAGAGGATAAAAGGTGCAACAAATCTGAACGAAGAAAAAGGTTCAGAAAGCGAAGATGACATCGTTCAACCGAAAAAACGTTTTCCTTTGATTATTATTTATTATTTCCCGAGTAGCGACGAGGAAGAAAATTGTTAAATTAAGGTTGCATTAAACGAAAATATTTTCTGTTCTTTCTCTTCTCGTTTCGTGTTGCACATACATTTGTATTTTTAAATAAAAGCGAAATTGCACGTATGGAATTAAAAAAGAAACGTTTCACTAAAATTTTATATCGCAGCATCGCGTCGATGCACGGAACAATTACCAATTAAAAGTCATCTTTCGGTTCTGACATTTACAGCGTTTCCAACGAGGAGCGACCGACCCGCAATTCGCTCGGGGAAACGTTCGAGAACGGAAGAATTTTGCTTCATTATTTCGGAGCACTTCCGGCTGCCGTAGGTTCGCCAATTTCGACACGACATTCGTAAGGGTTGACTGATAGAGTGGATGGGAAATACTTGTAAACTTTAAGGGGCGCGGATGATCGAACTTCACGCGAAGTTGCGTTTCAGTGAAATCGCAAATTAACGCGAAGTTCGGAGTTACCACAGGCAAAGCGGCACTTTGGAACACCGGCCTACAGAAGGCTTCGGTTAATTGGGATAGCATACTTATATCGCAAAATGAGGTTTAACGAATTTTCCCCCACTCCTTCGCGCGCATATTCAATTTCTAACCCTATATATATATAGTGATTTTGTTTTTCTTCTACTGTGGCCGTTAAAACGGTGCCTCGTTCTGCGTTGAATTTCTGTCTTCGTGGTTCTGTAATTCGGAATTCGTAATACAGTGTGTCCCAAAGTTGTGTTACTTCCGGAAAATGGATTCTGGAAGTGATTCTGAGCAACTTTTTCCTTAGCGAAAATGCAATCCGCGCCTTCGTTTACGAGTTATTAACGAAAAACGGTGACCAATGAGAGATCGCGTCCTGCTGACGCCTCGTCCTCGCGACCACGCGTCAGATTGCCGGGACGACACGGCATTGGTCGCAAGGGCGGAGCGCCGGCCGCTCTCGCTCTCCGATTGGTCAGCGTTTTTCATTAATAACTCGTAAACGAAGCCGCGGATTGCATTTTCGCTAAGGAAAGAGTTACTTGAAATGATCTCAGGAACCCATTTCCTAAAAGTAACATAACTTCGGGACATCCTGTATTACGAATATCCTGTTCCAAGATTGTCTACTTTTGTGCACAATCCGAGCGCTAATTAGAGAGAATTTGCTGCACTTCGCGGCGTCTGCGAGGTCACGAGATTAGTGTTTCCAATCTCTCCGCAGAACTTTGACCAAGATGAAGGCATCGTTTGGCATCTCGTTGCTTCAAAGTAATCGACTGCAGAATCGTAAGTTTGGCGTCTGGGTGAGCGGACCTAAATACGTTCGAGGGTTGAGAGCGAGCGAGAGAGAGGGAGAGAGAGAGAGAGAGAGAGAGAGAGAGAGAGATAGAGAGAGAGGAGAGAGAGAGAGAGAGATAGAGAGAGATGAGAGAGAGAGAGAGAGAGAGAGAGAGAGAGAGGCGGGTCTTCAGAGGATACTGCTGGAGGGGACGATACTCACAATCAGACCACGGGAAATTACCCTGGCGTGCTCCTAGTTGAATATCAATAGCCTTGGAAGTATAGGAGAGGGAGAACCGTGCCTTGGCAATTGCAGTAATCCCTGGGTAATCGGCCCTCCAATTGCTCCTGGGAATATCTGCTCGGTGGATGCCCACTCGGATCCGAATGCTCGAATCTTTTTCCCCGAACTGTCGACAGAGATTACCTCCCGAATATTCCTGTTTGACGTCTCATTGATCTTTCCCGAACCAGCGAAAATCAAGACAGTTTCCCCAACGCTCGAACCGTGCCGCTTCCCGGTCTAAAAACGCGATTCTCTAGCTCAGCGAAACTCATTTTTTTGTCGTTGGATTTCCCTCCGAACATCTGAGCCGTTTATTTTGAAAGTGGCATAAGCCATTTTACCGCGATGAAAAGTGGTGATTTTTTTTAATGTTTATACGAAATTATTTATACCGAGAAAAATATCAGTATCCTGAGATAACAAATACAAGTAAATCTTCTCGAAAGTTAGCATCCATATTTTTAACCCTTTGCACTCGAATGGCGACTCTGAGGCGCCACTAAAAATTGATATGCTATTTTTCAAAATCATTCGAAGAGCATCAAACTCGTTTATACTTTAAAAAAGACTATTAAAATTGCATTGTACTTGCCAATAGGCCCAATTTCATACGCATGAGTCGCGATAAATTATATAAAATAGGAATACTGTAGATCAGAAATTATGTTTTGGATTTCGAATTCAAATAGCTTCGACTGCAAAGGGTTAAACGTGTTAAAACGCAAACCCTTAAATATATCGACTCAAAAACAAAGTGACTTATGCCACTTTCAAAATAAACGGCTCATATATGTACAGGGTGTTCGATATTATCAATCGATAAACGAACAAGTGACTTGAGTTGTCACTGAATGTACCGAAGCGATCGAGCGATCGGTTTTTCTAAACTTTCAGCAAAATTTTCTCGCTTCTCCTTAGCTTATTGGCGCAATAAGCGTCATAAGCGCATTTTTTCTATGAAATACAAGGTGTCTCGTTCGAAGTTACTCGCACTCGATCATTTCCGGAACTATAGTTTGAAATATATGCGTCGGATCGTTAGGCGAACGTGCTATCGATATTTCGAGGTGAATTTGGATTTTTATAATATTCTTAATTTTTAGTTTTTAATTCTTTTAAAATGACAATAGTTCTGGACTGTCGATGACTATAATCTACTCGTATCTCCTCCTCCGAAATTGTAATGCGTGTTAATCGATATAATATATAAATAAGAATAACGCTATTTAGAATATAATAATAACAGAATAACATTAATTACGCAATCCAGAGAATTACGCAATCCGAGCGTCAATTAGGGAGACATTACTGTAGTGCCATAAATTGTATCTCTTGCATTCGAGATATATTTTATTTATACAATACTATTAAACGATACACTTCGCGACACCAATTAATACGTAAATAGAAATATATAAGAAAAAAGGAGTTCATAAAAGAACCATGTCAGAAGAAAACTACGTGTACAAATACGAACAAATTCCGTGGACATTTCTGGAGCCCTCTTGCTCGAGCATGCCGTGGCTAATTAAGGACCACGAAAAAAGAACTGGAAACAAAGCGGTCATCGGGCGGATGAAGTAGCAGCTCGTGGCAAGGGAATCGATGCTATCGGCACGTGGGAGCTATCGGGAAATCAAGCCGACAAAGCAAGAGAATGATTTCGAGGCACGGAGCCGTCGTTAATTCGAGACTCGACGGGGAATTACAATGGGTTTCGGGGCACGAACGAAGACCAACAGCGGCCGCGCGAACATTGAATTAAACGGGAACACCCGATTCGTCTTGCCCGCTTCGTTTATGACGGTCCCGATCGCTTCGACTCGCGGAAGCGTCTGCCTCGGGTTCAAGGAAGACGAGCCGCCAGCCTGCCGTCCACATTCCGTGTACATGGAAACTTGTAGTTGCACGGGGCGCGCGCTCATACGTGGAATCATGGCGAAGGACTCGCGGACGATCCTCATTGTTAGTCGACCGGCGTGCCGACCGAAGGCGTACCGGGAGCCTGTGCAACGGTACGTGAGTCCGACGAGGAAGTCGCCTAGGTTAATTCCCACCGCAGCCTCCCACGATTCTTGTCCTGACGAACCTTCGAACTACGGTCGAAGACAAAATCGAGCGGACACCTGACGGAGATACGAAACTTTTTCCGATTGAGATCGCTGTTACGAGTAACAGCGAATTCTCCGCAATTGTCTCTCGGTTTGTACACGCTGATTGACGCTCGGCTTGGACAGACAAAAATGGACAGTTTGCCCACGAGAGGGTTAAAATGAATTCACAATTCTATCGGAACAAGTATTCCACGGTGTTTTATTTAGTAGCCTAACTGCTATTAACGAATGATTATTATTATCCCACGATTCTTGTCCTGACGAACCTTCGAACTACGGTCGAAGACAAAATCGAGCGGACACCTGACGGAGATACGAAACTTTTTCCGATTGAGATCGCTGTTTACTCGTAACAGCGAATTCTCCGCAATTGTCTCTCGGTTTGTACACGCTGATTGACGCTCGGCTTGGACACACAAAAATGGACAGTTTGCCCACGAGAGGGTTAAAATGAATTCACAATTCTATCGAAATAAGTATTCCACGGTGTTTTATTTAGTAGCCTAATTGCTAATAACGATTTGTTATTATTATCCTACGATTCTTGTCCTGACGAACCTTCGAACTACGGTCGAAGACAAAATCGAGCGGACACCTGACGGAGATACGAAACTTTTTCCGATTGAGATCGCTGTTACGAGTAACAGCGAATTCTCCGCAATTGTCTCTCGGTTTGTACACGCTGATTGACGCTCGGCTTGGACACACAAAAATGGACAGTTTGCCCACGAGAGGGTTCAAATGAATTCACAATTCTATCGGAACAAGTATTCCACGGTGTTTTATTTAGTAGCCTAATTGCTAATAACGAATTATTATTATTATAAACGTTATTTCCTTTATATTGTACGAGAAATGTTCATTCACTGCAAGATGTTCATTCGATGATCAGATTACTCTAGGTACAATTGAACATCAGCTTGGACGAGCAACAATCGAATTCGATTAAATGATTTTTTTATATTGACATTGACTTACGTCAGTTCCATGAAGGTTAGTGATTAGTGGAACCTGTTACTGTGGGGTGATTTGGGTGATTTGGGTGAATATGGAGATCGCTGTATCTTTGCTTCGTCCTCTGGCATAATTAACGTTATTCTATTATTATTATTATATTCTAAATAAAGGTTAGTGGTTAGTGGAGCCCGTTACTGTGGGGTGATTTGGGTGATTTTTCAGTGAATATGGAGGTTGCTGTATCTTTGCTTCGTTCTCTGGCATAATTAACGTTATTCTATTATTATTATTATATTCTAAATAAAGGTTAGTGGCTAGTGGAGCCCGTTACTCTCAGGTGATTTGGGTGATTTTTGGCTGATTTTTCGGTGAATATGGAGATCGCTGTATCTTCGCTTCGTCCTCTGGCATAATTATTCTATTACCATTATATTCCAAACAACGTTGTTCTTATTTATATATTACCACGATTAACGTACACAACAATTTCTAATCCAAAGATAAACAAAATGAGAAAGACGCGGAAACAAAGCAGGGACACAGCAATGTACTATGTGAAATTGCAGCGAGGAGCAGAGAGAGAGAGAGAGAGAGAGAGAGAGAGAGAGAGAGAGTTTCGGCTGCGATAGAAATTGCAAGCCCTGTGGTAGGACGATAAAGATTAGAGCACGCGCGCTCGCGCTTGTATCGGCTCGCACAATTATCGTCATAAAGTCATTGGGTCCGATCAGAATGTCGGCGGATTGGCAATCGTGGAAATCAGCGAACCAACGCGCTGCGCCGAGTCGGCCAGCGTCGGACCAAGCGCGATTGATTTGCACGATCGCGCCGAATGCTCGATTCTAGAGCATCGACGAGCGCGCGCGGTTCGCAGGGACACACAGGGCAGCTCCGAAAGCATCGCGCGGATCCTCTGCATTCTACACGCGTCAACGGGACAGCGGCGTTATAGCCGGCTTAAAATCATTCGGGACTACAAAAGGGAGGAGCGACAATGACGTTGGCGCGACCGACTAGCCGAATACCGGACATCAGCCAGTCGACAATGCCCGGATTATCTTCGGGACGACAAAGCTGCCTCGTAAACTCCGTTTCGCATACAAACAGGTTCGCGAACGCGTGGCCGCGCCGATCTTTCGTTTTCTCTTACCCGATGCGCGTCCACCTATCGACGCTGTCGCTCGCGATTTCTTCCGTTTCCTCGATATCGGCCCGCGATTTTCGGCGACGAGCCCTTCGCACGCTCGCTTTTTGCACCGGCTTCGCTCCGCGGGCTCGTTCGCACGGGTTGCACGCTATACATACTTGTTAGAGTTCCGAACTTTCGCCTCTTGGACGCTCTATTTACGCGGGCGAAGCTGCACGTCGAACCGCTCGCTGTCGGAAACTTGACAATAAAGTTGTCGCTTCCGATAGAACAGCGCCTACTCGGATTCTAGCGAATCCGCTGGATTCGTTCGAACCGATGTTGACGATTATGATTCGCTGCCGATGTTCGACGTCTTTCGTGCGTTACACTTTGCAATTATTCAGCGAAGTTAGCAACAATTATTTGTATAGCTCGGTGTATCGTTCAAGTCATGTAGTACAGTAAATTCTCCATAATTGACGCTCGGATTGTGCACGAAAATGGACAATTCGGGAAGAAGAGATTCGAATTTCAACAAGTTTCAAATTCTTTAATTTATCGTTATCGAAATTATGAAGGTACGCTTATCGAGGAATTTCTGCAACAACTTTATTTTATTGGACATAGGGCATTTTGTATATTTTATATTTGATTTATTATATTTCTTACTTATTTGATTTATTGTATTTCTTATTTATTTGATTTATTGTATTTCTTATTTATTTGATTTATTATATTTCTTATCTATTTGATTTATTGTACTTCTTATTTATTTAATTTATTATATTTCTTATTTATTTGATTTATTCTATTTCTTATTTATTTGATTTATTATATTTCTTATTTATTTGACTTATTATATTTTATATATTTATATATTTGATTTATTATATTTTACATATTTATATATTTATTTATGTATACTTACGTACTTACTATATATCTACTTTATATTTATTCTATTTTATCATACGTTATTTATTTTATTATATATTTTGCATGTTGCATACGTTTTGCATATTCATGTCCGAAAAGATATACAATAATTTTGATTACATGACTAGATACGCGTACATAATTTCTCGTGTATATGCATATATATCATGCTCATTTGAATCATGCATCGAGTTAAATTAATTTAGTTTATTAATAGTAATTCGTGGTAATTTCATTTTTCGCCACAACGGTTAAATTATGCGTGTCGCAATTTCGATATCTATTATAATTACACGTATCGGAATAAATTCATTTTCTTTAACACGAAATTAACGGAGGAAGTTTTTACTTTGCGCGCGAAGTTCCGCAGTCAAGCTGTAACTTTCGAATCGAGCGTTTATGGTGTTTTCGTTCTATGGCATTGTAATCGTATCTTCGCTTATAGCGTGCACGGAAAACCATAGAACAACCCGCGCATTCATACAGTTTCTACAACTGTTCCACCAAAATCGATATTAATAATGGTTATTGGAACGATATTGAGACCGCCACTATGATAATTACAGAAGCTATTACGTAACAATTATGAAACTAATAACAAGACCGATATTAGAACCGTAATTGGAATCAACAATATGTGAGAACCGTTTAGTATATAATTACTGTGAACGAAACAGCAGTTTCGATATTCTTATCGTTAGTTTCATTTCGTATCTTGGTCCAGTTAATTGTTTAATTAACTAAACACGCGTTGTTATTGACGTCGAACGGTTAATTAGCTCCCAATAGATTACACGCTGCGATATAGAAATTCTCGAGTGAAAACAGACGAGTGTCCTTTTGTACAAAAGCTGCATATTCGTTACGTTACTACTGGCTTTTAATGTGTAGTCGTGGTTGCCAGAAGAATAAGCCAGATTTCAAGTCGGAAGAGGAGGGTGGTCGCGTGACACTACAGGGTGTCCCAAAAATGTCTCGCCATCCGGAAATGGAGGGTTTTTGAGGTCATTTGAAGTAACTTTCGATAAGGAAAATTATAATTATATAATATAATATAATATAATATAATATAATATAATATAATATAATATAATATAATATAATATAATATAATATAATATAATATAATATAATATAATATAATATAATATAATATAATATAATATAATATGATATAATATGATATAATATAGTACAATATAATATAACATAATATAACATGATATAATATAAATATAATATCATATAATATAATATGATATAATATAATATAATATAATATATTATAAAATAATAAAAGGAATATATAATATTCCTTCGGCTGCAATGGACGTCCGAAAAGCTACCGTCCAAAGGATCTCCTTCGTTTTTGCTAAAACAGAAAGGAGAAGTTTCCCGTTCGAGTGCGCGCAACAATGCGCGATTTTTATCGAAAATTACAAGAACGCGTTCCGACATCCGATACGTTTCCGATATCAAGATACGGATAGCACATCGGTACATCGTCTGGAACACGTGCGAATAGTTCATCAAATTGATTGACGATCTACTAATGTCAGTAATCCGCGACAAGCCGTTACGGAGGGTCAATGGTACCGGCAAGGAAATCACCTTGTTGTTTATGGTATTGCCGCGACGGTAGACTTACGATCCATTGAAAGAGGCATCAATTCGTAATTTCACTCCTACGTGTCCATATGTTCCGCAAAATCGCGCGGAATATTTATTGGTTTCGCCTAAGTGTTTTCGAAACACATTATACTGCACCGATGTTCCGTATTACGCTACTATCCGATGAAACACGCGATGCAAGAATATTTCAATTTATTCGTTTTACCTTCTTCGCCATGGTTATTTATTATTATATTATTTTTTTGATTACTTTCATTATTTTTTGTTGTTTTATTATATTATATATTATTATAATTTTATAAAATATTCTATTCTATTCTATTAATAGAATTCTATTAGTATTATATTATATTATAAATATTCTATTAATATCATATCATATTATATTATAAATATTCTATTAATATCATATCATATTATATTATAAATATTCTATTAATATCATATTATATTATATATATTCTATTAATACTATATTATATTATAAATATTCTATTAATATCATATTATATTATAAATATTCTTAGCTCCGAACTAAACGAAGTTGTCCCGACACATTCTTTCGCATCGGCAAAAATAGCGAAGATATTTTCCGGTATGCGCAGAATAAAAACGGACACCTCGTGTACAATTTTTCACGATCGTTTAAAATTTCATTCTCCCGTATTACGAGGAATATCGATGGCACGCGAGGTATCTTATTCGATTAAGATATAAAGTTTGCGACTCGATGACCCTGTAAATTAAGCAGAATTTCGTGGAGAGCGTAGTTTCGAAACGGAGTGCAACCGTAGTCCGGGGCTTGTTAAATTTTAATTGTCCAATGGGATGTTTTAATGACTGGCGAAACGGGATTTCGTTTTACGGAATGCGAAACGATACCCGGAATAATTTGCGAGTGCATTTATTCACCGAGGCCACAAATTTACGGAGATTGCCGTGTTGCTTTCTACGTGTACTCGAGTCCAGTCCGGATCGTTAGTTTTCCATTAGTACCTTTTCTTCGATGAGTGTTTTATCATTCCCCGCCCCTCGCACCCACGGCAACTGTGTTGACAGCGTTGCATGATTTATAACTCGCCGGAATGAGTGTGTCCATTAGAACCGCGCCGTCAACCCGGTGTATTTTTGCGTTTACATAATTAAATTAGCCATTTAGAACGAGAAGAATTTTTATTTAGCGAACGAAGTTTATATTGGGTTGACAACTAAGTAATTGCCGATTTGTTCAATGAAATAAAAAATTCTTTTTTACTTGGAACGAAGTTTAATCTGTAATGTATTTTCCATTTTGTTCGACGACCTTTTGCCATCTCTCCGACAACTTGAAAATTCCACGCTCGTAGAAAGTCTGATCCTTTTCGGCCAAAAACTGAGTTAAGCGAGATTTTACAGCGTCGTCGTCATTAAAAGTTTTATCACGAAGGGAGTTGTCCAGGGATCGAAATAAGTGGTAATCCTATGGCGCGAGATCAGGGCTATACGGTGGGTGTAACATCAATTCCCAACCAATATCCATCAATTTTTGCCGAGTGGACAAAGACGTGTGCGGCCTAGCATTGTCCTGCTGGAAAATGACACCTTTACGATCGACCAATTCTGGTCGCTTTTCCTCGATCGCTGCATTCAATTTGTCCAGTTGCTAACATTCACGGATAATAAAAAATAACATAATAATAATAATAATTTTATAATATATAATAATATATATAATATAATATTATAATAATATATATATATATATATAATATAATTATTATATATATTATATATAATATTATTTATATATATTTATATATTTATTATAATATTATATATTATAATATAATAATAATAATAATAATTTTATAATATAACATTTGCGGATATCATAAAAATGGGCGTGAAGGACATCTATAACTGAAATCGGCAATTACTTAGTTGCCAACCCAATATTTTGCAAAATAAGCGAAACATTTCTTTTTTTTAACGCGACACGATTTCGGGGATCGCGCTGATTGTTAATTAATGAGCTTCTTTGAAAGAATGAAAAGCTTTTTTGTTTGAATTCTTTTCTTAGAAAAATTGAAAAATCGTTGAGTGATTTATTTCAGAGACATAAGCTCGTAATTCCTTTATTAAAATTATCTAGCGATTGCAATTAATTATAATAATTATAACGATTGCTGTTTACTTTTATATTGTATTTCTGTAATTTTAATTATGAAAATATTTTTAGATCAAATCTCACGGTACTTCGAGAGAAAATTCCCAAAGTTCATAGTTCTGTCTTTGACCTCTCTTCGATATGATTCGATAAAGATGGAATATTAAGCATAGGCCTTCGCATATTGCACAAGCTTTTTGCACGTCGTTCCTAAAAGAATACATCCAAGAGAACCCTCCCTCCTGTGATTAGAACGGTTGTTCTTTCTCTTGACGTGCGGAAAATCCGAACGAAGTACACCGAAGAACACTGAACCGGCTAACGAATCCACCGAATAAACACATCGGAATCCAGCCTTCGAAACTGGAAACAAAAACCTGACGTAAATTTCATTAGTAAACGCCTGTGCTCGGTATTCGAATTTCGTATTCCTTAAACGAGAGGTCTCGTGCAAGTAGACTAACACGGTTTGCAAGACTATTCTTTGCTGGTAACGAATTCCGTGTAACATTATTATTAGACAGCGGATATTTATGTAAATTACGTGTTATATATTATGTTAATTATATATTATATATTATGTTAATAATGTATTGTTTATTATGTTAATTATATATTATATGTTATGTAAATTATATATTACATATTATGTTAATAATGTATTGTACATTATGTTAATTATATATTGTATATGTTAAGTACACGTGTACACGGATAAATATAGAGGGTGTCCCAAAAATGTCTCGCAATCCGGAAATGGGGGGCTCCTGAGGTCATTTGAAGTAACTTTTTCCTTAACGAAAATGCAATCCGCGGCTTCGTTTACGAGATATCAGCGAAAAACAGCGACCAATGCGAGGCGAGATCAGCCAGCGCGAGACGGCTGAGTCAATAGGCTTCGCGCGCTCGCCCCGCCTCGCGGCAGACGAGCTCGCGTCTCATTGGTCAGCGTTTTTCGTTAATAACTCGCAAACGAAGCCGCGGATTGCATTTTCGCAAAGGAAAAAGTTGCTTCAAATCACCCGAGGAACCCTCCGCTTCCAGATTTCAAGACATTTTTGGTACACCGCGCATAAAATACACGTTCAAAACCGTGAAACAGACCTATCACGACGTTTCAATTAAGAAAACGAAAAAATTGACGCCGTTTTCAAAGTAAACGACTCGAACAATGAATTCTACTTGGAAAAATTGCTACAATAAACTACGGGAAACGGCCGTACGTATTCGCTTCTCTATCGAATCTCGCGTTTCCGTTTATCTTTCTCTTTTTACGTCGTCGCTATTTTTCGCATGAGACGGTCTCTCGGACGCGCGCTCGCGCACGTGGCGAAGCAAACCGAGTGCCAGGGATGGCTCCAGATATTAAGCCGCCGACGTTCGATCGCATTTCAGATTGCACAGGGCTTGAATTCCGCGGGGGATTGAATGGGATCTCGTTGGCCGTGCGGACGAAACGAACGGGGATGCATATATCCGCCCTTTCCGTGGGTGGTTAATCCGATTACGCGGAAAAATTTCGATACGTAGCGATACAGAGGCATTCGGGCACGGTGGGTGCAGAGAGGGAGGGGAGGGAGGGGACGGGGGCTTGCAATTCTTTTGCCCTGAATTCGCCCGCCGCTCATATCTGTGGCGGTAGCATGCCGGAACTAACGCGTTTGCTGCCTCTCTGAATATTCTATTTCACTACAAACGCGATGATTGTACACAGTCGGCTGTAATGTTTGCTTGCGTGTTCGATTTGATATAGTATTGGTAATTGATTGTAATCTCGTTCTATGTGTCGGCTGAGGAAGCGTGGCTGTGGTTAGCCCGATTGTTGCCGAATTCTCGTTCGCCGTTGCGTACAACGTTGCTTTTTTACCGCCGGAAATTTCCGGTCACTGCGCGAGACCGACTCGTACACCGACGTTACAACGGGTCCCTCTACGAACTTTCCAGATCGTGCGAATCCGAGGGAAATTCGATATTCGCGAGCATGCGTCGATTGCTAAGGATTTTCATTTTCTATTATCGTGCAGTAAATATTGCAGCTGATTCGACGGAGAGAACCGCTGCAGTAATTGTCTCTCTAATTGACCCTCGGATTGTCCACGAAAATGGACAATTTGGGGAAGAGGAGATGCGATTATTCGAGTCTCGCGACTCGTCGTTTTTATAGTTACCAATCGCTAACAACTATAAAAAACGAGTCCCAAGGCTCGAACAATCGTGTCTCCTCTTCCCAAATTGTCCATTTTCTCGCGGAATCTGCGCGTCAATTAGAGTGAACTCGCTTGTACAGTAATGTCTCCCTAACTGACGCTCAGATTGCGTACAAAAGTGGACAATTTAGGGAAGAGGAGATGCGATTATTCGAGTCTCGCGACTCGTCGTTTTTATAGTTACCAATCGCTAACAACTATAAAAAACGTGCCCCAAGGCTCGAACAATCGTATCTTCTCTTCCCAAATTGTCCATTTTCTCGCGGAATCTGCGCGTCAATTAGGGAGAACTCGCTTGTACAGTAATGTCTCCCTAACTGACGCTCAGATTGCGTACAAAAGTGGACAATTTAGGGAAGAGGAGATGCGATTATTCGAGTCTCGCGACTCGTCGTTTTTATAGCTACCAATCGCTAACAACTATAAAAAACGAGCCCCAGGGCTCGAACAATCGTATCTTCTCTTCCCAAATTGTCCATTTTCTCGCGGAATCTGCGCGTCAATTAGAGAGAACTCGCTTGTACAGTAATGTCTCCCTAACTGACGCTCAGATTGCGTACAAAAGTGGACAATTTAGGGAAGAGGAGATGCGATTGTTCGAGCCTCGCGGTTCGTTTTCATAGTTACGAATTATCCAATTTAGTGGACAATCTGAGCGTCAGTAAGGGAAGACATTACTGTAATCGAATCTGACATCTTATAGCGTGCAATCTTCTAAAAATGAGTCTCATAATTTTGTATACGCTTAATATTGATAATTTATAACGTACGAGTAACAACAATCGCAGTTTCAATTCATTTATTAACTTTCGATATTCGGAAGCTTATGGAAACGTTGAGTCTTATGAAATAAGATAATAAATAATAATATAAATAGCATTTAATTTAATATTAAATAGTATGAAGAGCAATTATATTTTGGTAATTAATAATAAACTGTTCGTTTTAGCATTACTTTTACATAAAGCTATTTCGATAGAAAAAAATCGACGTACACTGTCACTATCATCTAACCTTAAATATTATCTACCAGCACGGTATTTGGCGCTTATCAAGAAATATAAAAACGAGCTGCTGAATAATCGTATCTCCTCTTCCCAAATTGTCCATTTTTGTGAGCGTCAGTAAGGGAGACATTACTGTATTCCCGAGATATTCGCGTGAAACGAAGATTTCCGAAGGTTCGCGGTCACTTTCGCGGCAGAAAGCAACATCGACTCGACGACCAGATAGATAATAAGATGTCTCGGTTTAAAAGCATCCGCCGCGGTTTTCAAGCGGCATTTCCCCCGTGTCCCTTCTTTTGTCTCCCGCAGGAGTTTTCGCGTCCCTCTCTCCGCCCCTCCGCTCGTCGTTTCTCTTCCTCTCCCGGCACCGACAGAACCACGGTTCGTCTGTTCCAATTTCCGTCGGTGGTCACCTACCTGACCACGTTAGCCAACTTCCGAGTTCCACGTAAAACACCCCCGCCGTCCGGTCGGAGCACCGCCACCCCTGTACCCCGAACTTTTCCGGCGAGTAAATAGCGCCGCGCCGGGACAAGACGTGCAATGCACGCCACCGCAAATACACTGCGACCGCGCGAAGACGCATGCACACGCCGGCGAAATTTATATTTCACGAATCGTCGGCGTTGTGTTTCCGCTCTTCCTACATTCCGGATTATTTGCTGCCGCGTTCCGTTCGATCCGACGCGATATCCACTGTCCGAGGCCGGTCCTAAAACATCCGTTCGCGCAACCATCGCGTTGCCCTTCTTCGTTTTTTCGAATCTTTCGATCGGGTCCGACCGTCCGTGGACCGCGCGCGTCAGTTAACATACCCTTGACATAACATTTTCGTCGCAGTTACTGCGAATCGGTTTGTTTTTATAGTTATAAATTGACAAGAATTAAGAAAGCGAGCCGCAAGGCTGGGATAATCGTATCTACTCTTCCCAAATTGTCCATTTTTGGGGACAATCTGAACGTCAGTAAGGGAGACATTTCAGTGAATTCTCCCTAAATTGACTGCTCAGATTCTGCACAAAAATGGACAATTTGGGAAGAGGGGATATGATTATTCGAGCCTTGCAGCTTGTTTCTATAATTGTTGAAAATCGGTAACTATAAAGACGAGTCGCAAGGCTCCTCTTCCAAAATTGTCCATTTTTGGGGACAATCTGAACGTCAGTAAGGGAGACATTTCTGTACGGTGAATTCTGCCTAATCGACGCTCAGATTGTGCGCAAAAGTGGGCAATTTGGGAGGAGGAGATATATAAATGAATAAATAACGATATAAAATGATTTATAAGTTGTCCATTCTCGTGCAAAATTTCAGCGTGAATTAGGGAGAATTTACTGCAATTACTGCTTCTTGAAATTTATCATTCTGTATTATAAATATCATTCAATGAAACTAGAATCTGTACAATTATAATTCCTATGAATTATAATTGTACAGATTCTTTTTTATATATTCTTATTTTATATATATTCTTTTCTTTTCTTTTATTTATATTATATTTTTTATTATTATTATATTTTTTATACTTTATTTATATTATATATATTCTTTTTTATATATTCTTATTTTATATATAATTATAATTCATAGGAATTATAATTATGTATAATTATAATTATATCCATTCGTTCAAAATCTTATTATTGGACGAGAAAAGCTGTAACTCTAAAATAAAAAAATGCTAGAATTGTGTCCATATACAATTTTGCAAGTCAATTTTTGAGTCGAACAGCTCGCTTTCGATTTAACAACGCTCAGGGAATTAAACAACGATTTGCGAACAATTATATATAATTATAATTATATGTTCAAAATCTTATTATTGGACGAGGAAAGCTGTAACTCTAAAATAAAAAAATGCTAGAATTGTGTCCATATACAATTTTGCAAGTCAATTTTTGAATCGTACAGCTCGCTTTCGATTTAACAACGCTCAGGGAATTAAACAACCATTTTGCGAACAATTATATATAATTATAATTATATCCATTCGTTCAAAATCTTATTATTGGACGAGGAAAGCTGTAACTCTAAAATAAAAAAATGCTAGAATTGTGTCCATATACAATTTTGCAAGTCAATTTTTGAATCGAACAGCTCGCTTTCGATTTAACAATGCTCAGAGAATTAAACAACCATTTTGCGAACAATTATATATAATTATAATTATATCCATTCGTTCAAAATCTTATTATTGGACGAGGAAAGCTGTAACTCTAAAATAAAAAAATGCTAGAATTGTGTCCATATACAATTTTGCAAGTCAATTTTTGAATCGAACAGCTCGCTTTCGATTTAACAACGCTCAGGGAATTAAACAACCATTCTGCGAACAATTATATATAATTATAATTATATCCATTCGTTCAAAACCTTATTATTGGACGAGGAAAGCTGTAACTCTAAAATAAAAAAAATGCTAAAATTGTGTCCAGAGATATACAATGTTGCAAGTCAATTTTTGAGTCGAACAGCTCGCTTTCGGTAACATCGCTCAGGGAATTAAACAACGATTTGCGAACAATTATATCAACAAACGTGCAGCTCAAGTGCTCCATTCGCTCTATATGCCACTCTCTATAATGATTTCGTCGTCGATTTTACGATAACGCAACGCGTAGCCCTGCGTTTTACAGAACGATAAACATTAGAAAATACGTGGAAGCGTGACGCAGCTGTAACGATCGAAGGATAAGCGGCTGCGACATCGATATTTTTTAATAAAAGGAATTCGACGGCGACGTTACATCCCGAGAGCGAGGTATTATTCGGAAACCCGACGATCTACTCTCGACGCTGCTCCTTCGTCGCCGCGTTTCCGCGGATAAATCCGCAATTTACGATATCAAATTTTTGAAAGGATCAACGTTCCCGCACACGAGCGTCTGAAACCTTGGCTCGCCGTCTGAAGAAGTCGGGGCGATATAGAAAATATTCTGTGCCGCGCGAGAGCGAGCTGTTCGACTTGAACCGCGACTTGGCGAGTCGCGAAACGACGCGGTCTCGAAAAATCGGTTACATAATTGTAAAGCAAAGCATTGTAATTGCAAAGAGAAAGCAACGGTCTTCGAATCTATGCTAAATCTGTAACTGTCTGGCATTTTCGATGCTATTGAAAATGGGTAATTTGTATGTTTTACGGCCTTGTCCGTTTTTTATGCAAAACGGCCCTTGCGGCCCATCTGCAGAGCACGTGAGCGCTAGGAGAATTTGCTGCAATTACTGCTCCTTGAAATTTATCATTCTGTATTATAAGTATCATTCAATGAAACTAGAATCTGTACAATTATAATTCATAGGATTATAATTGTACAGATAATTTTTTTATTTTAGAGTTACAGCTTTTCTCGTCCGGTAATAAGATTTTGAACATATAATTATAATTATATATAATTGTTCGCAAATCGTTGTTTAATTCCCTGAGCGTTGTTAAATCGAAAGCGAGCTGTTCGACTCAAAAATTGACTTGCAAAATAGTATATGGACACAATTCTAGCACTTTTTTATTTTAGAGTTACAGCTTTTCTCGTCCGATAATAAGATTTTGAACGAATGGATATTATTATAATTATATGTAATTATAATTATATATATATATATAATTATTATATATTAATTAATTATATTATTAATTATATATATATATATATATATATATATATATATATATATATATATATATATAATTATAATAATATCCATTCGTTCAAAATCTTATTATCGGACGAGAAAAGCTGTAACTCTAAAATAAAAAAATGCTAGAATTGTGTCCAGAGATATACAATGTTGCAAGTCAATTTTCGAGTCGAACAGCTCGCTTTCGTAAGCGCTAAACGCGCGTCGACTCGACTCGAGCAAATTTTGACTCGAAAGTCCGTTACACGGATTGGTTATTCGTGACATAACCTTGACATAACCACTAAGAATTTTCCGAGCCACAGTTTGCGGGTCTTCTGCGTTTTTAGTCAGTCGTCGGTGAGCAGCTTACGAGTACACTCGTTGTCTCTAAGCTCTTACGAGCAAGCCTGTAGATCAGATCTTGTCTTTCCGTGTGTTCGATAAATATACTTTTACCTAAAACTCTGTCTTTAATTATTTGCAAGCAAATAATCAACAAAATCGCATCATCGTGGACAATTTTGTTCAATGTCCTCGGAGCGATTTTTTAAAGACGTCGGTGCATTGAAAAGAAAAATCGAAGTTTCCCGTTTTCGAAGCGCTCGATTACGAAGAGCTAGCATAAAACGGCAAATGAACGGTGGATTAAGAAATCAGCGGCTTAAGATATTTCTTTTTGCGATGTTTTACCGAGGAGATTTTGCGATATCTCCATAATTTCTTGAAATACTGTAATTTATTGTTCAAACGCTTTTCGGATTCGCGGCGATCATCGACATGGAACTGCAAGAAACGAGCTCGCCGAACAACTCGAACGTTATTCAATCCGGCAAAAATCATGCTAACGACTGACATTAGTGTAATAGACGTTTTTAACCGGCTACCTGTCCGGCGAGGGCTTTCGTCGTGAGCGCAGCGTGATTATGACTCTACCTCATGCGATCACTATAATTACACGACATCGCGGTGGCTATTAATCGATATCTCATTGCAGCATCTAATTACACCCGGCGAATGCTGCGGGCAGGCCTTCCTCTTCTGGTTGATTAGGGAGGGGAAGAGCGGCGGACTTAGTCTCTCATGCGAATATGCATGGTCCACCATATTTGTACGCAATCGCAGCTTATCTTTGCGGCCGACTTAACGAACGCGTTTGTTTCGAACGAAATCTATCAGCAGCTTCTGTTTGATTTTCGCCAACTAGTGGCAGAGATAGGAGCAACATGGCCATATTTTCGGCAACATCGAGTGAGCTGCACTTTTTTTTATGTTTTAGGCAAACAGAAATGGTCTTAGACTTAGTGAAATCGTCTTAAATGTTTTTGAGAAGGAAAGAGGTGTCTATTAAAGGAAATACTTTTATTGTGATACTTGAATTAAAATTATCATTAGGTCTGTTATTTTACATTATTATATATATTACATACGTATATGCATTTTAACGAATGCATTTTTTATGTCAATAAAGACATCACTGATTTTTGTTTGTAACATTGAATCGTGTGCTGAGAACTTCTTTGATTTATCTGGAAGATGTAAATAGAAAATAAAATAATTTAAAACGTAAAATCCTCTGTCGCAAAGTATAATTTATGCACATTCCAGATTCTAGATTATTATCTAGATTGTTGATCTATACCGAAAATTGAATTAGCATCCAACCAGATGAAATACAAGTACAAATACACGCACGCAAAGTACAAGTAAATACAAGTACGAAACCGAATAAAGTATAAAATCAGAAATGATCATACGTTTAGCAAAAGGAAAAACAATATTAAATTATATGCACAAGGCCATCGTAAGATCATCGCAAGGCTGGAGTGTCTGCGTGAGATAGCCTAAGCGAACAGTACCTGTTATATACACTTCATAGAACGAAATATTATTTCCATTGTTTGCGTAAAAAGTTTTCGCACCGTTCGCATACATTTAAAAACTCTGAACATCCATCTTGAAACCATTTCTCAGAAGGCAAACATCGAATCCAGTCATCTTGCTTCCGCGACCGATCATTCTTTTGGTCTGACAAGTTCGACAAATTTTCGTCGGAATATTAATCTAGAATATTAAAGTTTCCGAACGTTTTGTTGCTCCCTTTTGTTCGAGCTTGCTGCAGTTGCACGCTTCGTTCTTCGACGTTTTTGCCGTTTGTTAATACCGTCGGAAAATGTTGACGTAACGGCAGTCTGTTTTCTTTCTTTTTTTACGTCCGTATATTTGTCCCATGAAAAATTGAACAGTCTGACTCGAGAGTCAAGGGGCGACGACTGGACTGCGGATTTTTATGCGAAACAAAAGCCTGCCACGTCACAGTTATCTCGATAACGGTGTTCTCGAATTTTTCTGGCTTGTTTACGCTTTGCTCATCCAGCGATTTCGATCAGAAATGCATCAAATCCGCGATTTAGCGACGACTCGCTGCATTTAACTGTTGTAAAATAATCAAGAGGTTGGTATTTTTGTCCACTTTTTGGTGAAATATCAATAAATCGTAGTCGACAATATTCGAAAAGAGTTTTCGCAGGTAATATTATTTTATTATTTATATTATTTACATTATTTTACTATTTATATTAATTATATTATATATATCACATATATTATTCATATTATTTTGATTATGTATACTATTTATATTACATTTATAATATTATATAATATTATTATTATTTTACTATTTATATTAATTATATTATATATATCATTATATGTATATATATCATATCATTATTATGTATACTATTTATATTACATTTATGATATTATATAATATTATTATTATTTTCCTATTTATATTAATTATATTATATATATATATCGTATATATATTATTCATATTATTTTTATTATGTACACTATTTATATTACATTTATAATATTATCTTCGTAGATAACATGCCGGATTTTTCAGTTCCGAACAGTTAAAAACAATGATCAATGTGTCTCGCGCGTATTAAATAATATACTATGAAAACCACTTACAAATTTAAACGCCTTTGCGAGATCGAGCCGCCTCGCCGGGAATTACCGTGGTCAACAATTCGGAATAATATCGAAATGGAGTGAGACTATTTCGAATGAAGAGAATGCTCATCGTTTGGACCACTTCAAGTACAGTAATTTCATCTAATTAACGTAATGCGTTTGGAGCTCGAATACAGACATGAGTGGTTTTCAAGTATAATGAACCACGCCCCCTTCATTTGTTTTACTAATGGATTCAAATCGATCAGCGTTGCATGTAATATTTACTGAAACAAATACGCATTCGTACTTTCGATTGTTATGCAAATATAAATGCTTGTAATGTGTAAATAAATAATAATAATAATAAAAATAATATAATAATACATGAAATAATATAAATAACGGAATGATACAATAATGACACAAATAATATAGTAATATATAAAATAGTATAATAATATATAAAATAATATAAACAATGAAATAACACAATAATGATACAAATAATATAGTAATATATAAAATAGTATAATAATATGTAAAATAATATAAATAACGAAATAATACAATAATAGTACAAATAATATAGTAATATATAAAATAGTATAATAATATGTAAAATAATATAAATAACGAAATAATACAATAATAGTACAAATAATACAGTAATATATAAAATAATATAATAATATAGAAAATAATATAAATAACGAAATAATACAATAATGATACAAATAATACAGTAATATATAAAATAGTATAATAATATAGAAAATAATATAAGTAATGAAATAACACAATAATGATACAAATAATATATAATACTAATACATAAAATAGTATAATAATATATAAAGTAATATAAATAACGCGAAATAATACAATAATAGTACAAATAATATAGTAATATATAAAATAATATAAATAATGAAATAACACAATAATAATACAAATAATAATAAAAAATAAATCTCCTGTTCCGAAATTGTCCATTTTTGTTTACAAGCCGCGGGACAATTGCAGAGAATTCACATTATACATATATTCGGCTGCATTTCCGTAATCTGATAATCGAGAACGAATCTCAGGCTGGAATCTTTTGTTAGATAACTCACCTCGTACATTGTTCGCGCGCGAAATACCTTTCGAGGCTGAGTATCCCAACCCCGCGGCTTTTCATTTCACCTTCGTTCTCGTCCGCTTTATTGAATCTGAAGCGACGGTATGCATCTCACGGAAATACGTCTGCCGGGCTTGTACACCTTGGAAGCTCTTCATTGTACCTGGTGCCGTTTTGTTTCTGATTATTAAACATTCTTGGAATCCCGTCGTCCCTCTCCCCCGCGCTTCCCGCCGTTGTCGCCTACTACTAATTAGCAGAAATTAATTAATAATGGTCTTCGTACGCTTTAAATTCGTCACACTGTATGAATATTAATTCGCGAGCCAGTCTCTGTCCACCGGCGCGTGTATCTTTATTAAAATATTACCAATTATGCGGCGATATCGAATTCATAGAATCTTGTTCCTGGTGGCGCACGGTTTTTCTCGGTATTAATTAAACGCTAATTAGCTTCGATTGAATTCGATTAAATTTCAGTATTTGCACGGAAATTCGGTATTTGGATATGTAATGACGTGGAAGCGTGACAATTGTGCTACGGTTTCCTCTGGAAATAGAGTATCAATGTTTTATAAAATAACCTATAAAATTTAACCTTAGTTCGGCTATTATTTAAATTAATTTTCGAGAGAGACAAGCATTATCTACAAAAATTCTACGAATTCGTGGCAGCCATTTTGATGAAATCGATGACTCAAGATTTGTCGAAGCAATTATATAAAATTATATAGAAGCAATTTATATAATAATATAATTATAATATAATTTTATATAATACTATAATTATAATATAATTTTATATAATACTATAATATAATATAATTATATTATATAATATATAATAATGATTAATAATATAATATAATAGAATATAATTATATTATAATTATATAATTATACAGAAGCAATTATATAAAATTAATCGTATTTAATCGACTATATTCTCTTTATAATTCACAAACTTATGCGAATGTACACGTTACACAGAATTTATTTAACGTTTATTTTAATCTAACGTTGCATTCAGACTTATCGCATTTTCTATTATTGAAATTACCATTATCTATAAAAATTCTACGAATTCGTGGCAACCATTTTAATGAAATCGGTGATTCAAGATTTGTTGAAGCAATTATATAAAATTATATAGAAGCAGTTTATATAATAATATAATTATAATATAATTATATAATATTATAATATAATGTAATTATATTATATAATATATAATAATAATTAATAATATATTATAATAATTATAATATATTATAGTAATTATAATATATTATAATATATATACTATAATAATAATTATATAATATATATATTATATAATACTATAATATAATAGAATATAATTATATTATAATTATATAATTATATAGAAGAAATTATATAAAATTAATCGTATTTAATCGACTATATTCTCTTTATAATTCACAAACTTATGCGAATGTACACGTTACACAGAATTTATTTAACATTTATTTGCATGCATTCAGATTTTTCGCATTTCCTATTATTGAAGTTACGCTTATTAAGGATCGCGTTCTTTCTCCGAGGAGACGCGCACGCTGAATTTGATCCGCCAAAATTTCACCTAAATTGGCCAATTTAGGATCGCCGGGCCTGCGTCTCTTTAAAAACTCACCGAAGATTCCATAATTCACCGGGCTCCTTTCTATCGTGAAAAGTCCGGAAGGCCGGCTACGCTTGGAAAACGAGAAGTGGAAGAGCGAAAAAAAGAAAGATATGAAGGATTTTAGGTCATCAACTGAAAGAATAGCCGAGCGCATAGCCTGCTCCCTGCACTTGCTCAAAAGATAATTCTGCTTTAACCCCGGAACGGCTGCACAACCGCGGCGAAAGCGTTTTATTACTCTTTTCTTATCCCATTGTTCTTGAAACGATCAGAATACAATTGTCACACCTACATTCCTGCCGACCCTCCCATGCTTGCGCTATAATTCATAAACAAACTTCTAATTCATTCGTACGTTATCTTCTTTTATTCACGGACAATCTTATTAACGAGTTCACATGGTTTATTCAGTATAAGAAAAAAGCAATTAAGGAAGCGAGTTCTCGAATATTTTTGCTTTAATTGCTAGACCGATGTTTATTTGACCATATGACCATGAGGTGAATGGAGAATGGACGCTTTTGATGACTTCGTGACAGCCAACGATGAATTTCGATGATACTAATTCTTCTTTATTTTTTTACATATTTTCGAACCTATTTCGCCTCTTAATAATTCGTAAACGAAGTCGCGAATTGCATCTTCGCTAAGGAAAAAGTTACTTCAAATGACCTCAGGAATCCCTCAGTCCTCCGGATTGCGAGACATTTTTGGGACATCCTGCATACATTGCAATTTACGACCATAAACGCAAAATTCCAAAAATACATCAGCTTTCCTTAATATATATATATATATATATATATATATATATATATATATATATATATATATTATATAAAAAATATAAATAATAATATATATAATATATAATTATATTATTATAATTATATATATATATATATATAATAATAATATAATTATATATTATATATATTATTTATGTATATATATTATTATTTATATTTTTTTATATTTATATATATATATATATATATATAAATATGATAATAATGATATATATTATATATATAAATATGATAATTCAGACATCTTTCGAACGAGCCCAATTCGTCCATATTCATCGAACGACCGGGGATCACTTTCCTGTCTCGTTACGCCGGACAAAAGGGGTGAAAAGTTATTCGGCCAGTAGCTTCTCGAAATTCAGGAGCGGGTCCTATCCCGCGAAAGGATCAGCCGGAATTATTAGGTCGTGAAGAGCTGCGACGATGCACGAGACGAGACGAAACTTGCATTTAACGGCGAGGATTAGCCGGTCCGCGCTGCCGGAGCTTGTTTCCCGGTGACCTAGAAATTCGTAACAATGCTGTTTAGGATATAAGGAGACGTAGATTAGTAAATACAACTAGGTTAAGCCGTGAGACGCAGACGCTGAAGGTGTTCCACGAGATCCGCTTTTTCCGTTGCCCGAGAAAGCAACGCTTTTTCTCGCCGCGTTTACGCCGATCCTGACGCCGTTGATCTAGCGTTTCTTTCCTTGTGATGACGTCTCGAAGATGCCGCAGGATTTATACTGTTTAGAGGAGATCCATTTTAACGACGGACACGCGATAACGCGCGCTATTGCGATCGGTGCAGCCATGTTCGACCTTTTAGCTGCGGGCGGCGCGTATACGCGTCATAAGAAAATGGCAATTTTACATTTCGCAACGAAAATTCTCCTACGATTTAGGTTAAAATGCTTGGGGAAAAATTGAAAATAAATTTCGCACGTTCTAGAGTGATTCTAGGACAATTTACCGAAAGAAACTGCACCCACTGCGATCGATAAAACGCGTACGAAATTGATCTTAAAAGATAGATCGACGCAGCTGAGCGATTAAGCGGCGAGCTCGTACGAAGGAATTTATTATTATATTTATTTTATTGTTAAGAACAAGTCCGTCTCGCACAGCTTTGCGGTTGCAACGGTAACGTCGCGATTTGCAAACTGGGAACGCTTGAAAAATAAATGGTTGTTCGGCCGCCGTAACGTTGATGAACCGCGGAGATCGAGGAGTGTTTCCCTGGAAAAGAAATCTATCCGAGCGGAATGCTTTGCGAAAAGAGATTCCATCGTGTCCCGGGTTCCTTCCATTTCCCGCTGAATATAAATCATGACTTAAATACGAATGCAGAGCGCATTTTGTTCGGCGCCGCGACGCGGCGGTAGACGCGCGCAATTCCTTGGATTCGCGCGGGGAGAGAGATAGGCGCCGGTAAATAACGCGAAACATATCCAGAAAAATCGCATCTTTCCGCGGGCCCGATCAATATTCATCCGCCGCGTCACGTTCCTTTATATTTCGGTACGCGCGCGGCGAACGGAGTTTTCACTCAAGAAAGATGTATTTTCGCTTCTTTCCACGCGCGCGCGAGCACGGCTCGAGGTCTCTCGTGTAACTTCACGAACAAATCGTATGCAAATGAAAAGTTGACAATGGACGAGAGCTGCACAGAGAACTCGACTGCATTCATGGCTACCGATTCAACGGACCGTGCGCGGATGCAAAAGAAATCTCGGCTCTCGGGGACGTTGTTTCTCCTATGTCGCGGTCCTCCGTTCGTTAACGGTCGATTATGGGTTCGCGTATCGAATGCGTCGATTTTTCATACTCGCAACAGTAGAACCTTGATTGTCCGAAGCTTCGACGACAGCGTTCTCTCTTCGTCGGGACACGTTCTGCGCGTGGATTGCTCGATCTAATTACTGTAATTGAATCGGCAGATATAAGAATACTAAGTCGCGATTTTTCGGGCCTGTTTTATTTCTAATTTTTTGACACGATTTCCGAGGCGATTCGGGGACCACGTGATGCGATTCGATGGCAATTTGGGGAATATATGACACGATTCGAAGGCAATTCGAAGGGTACATGGCACGATTCGAAGAGAATTCGAAGGCAATATGCCATGATTCAAAGGCAATTCAAAGGCCATCTGCTACGATTCGGAGACAATTCGATGGCAACATGATTCAAAGGTAATTCGGAGGCCACGTGCCACGATTCGAAGGCAATTCGGAGACCACAAACCACATGCCACTATTCGAAGGCAATTCGGAGACCACATGCTATGATTCGAATGCAATTTAGAGGCAACATGCCATGATTCGAAGGCAATTCGGAGACCACAAGCCAGATGCAACTAGTCGAAGGCAATTCGGAGACCACATGCTATGATTCGAAGGCAATTCGGAGACCACATGTCATGATTCGAAGGCAATTAGAGGCAATTTAGAGGCCACGTGCCATGATTCAACGGCAATTCGAAGGTCACACGCCATGATTCGAAGGCAATTCAAAGGCCATCTGCTACGATTCGGAGACAATTCGATGGCAACATGATTCAAAGGTAATTCGGAGGCCACGTGCCACGATTCGAAGGCAATTCGGAGACCACATGCTATGATTCGAATGCAATTTAGAGGCAACATGCCATGATTCGAAGGCAATTCGGAGACCACAAGCCAGATGCAACCAGTCGAAGGCAATTCGGAGACCACATGCTATGATTCGAAGGCAATTCGGAGACCACATGTCATGATTCGAAGGCAATTAGAGGCAATTTAGAGGCCACGTGCCATGATTCAACGGCAATTCGAAGGTCACACGCCATGATTCGAAGGCAATTGGGAGATCACAAGCCACATGCCACTATTCGAAGGCAATTCGGAGACCACATGCTATGATTCGAATGCAATTTAGAGGCAACATGCCATGATTCGAAGGCAATTCTAAGGCAACATGCCACGATTCGAAGGCAATTCGAAGGCCACACGCCACGATTCGGCGGCACATACCTAGCACAGTAAATTCTCCCCGCTTTTCCTTCAGCTTCTAAACAAAAATGGACAATTTGGGAAAAGTAGATACAATTATTCGAGCCTTGCGGCTCATTTTTACAATTCCCGATTGTCAACACTTATCAAGACGAGGTTAAATGCTCGGATAATACCTACCTCCTCTTCCCAAATTGTCCATTTTGATTTTCAAGCTGAAGAGAAATTCAGGAGAATTTATCATCGGCGTAACAATGAATCACATAGGCGTAGGACATAGCCCAGTATTCACTTCGTTCGGTTTAAGTGGGCGATAGTATTATGCCAGAGTTCCTCACAGCTGACAAGCATTTAATCAATTTAACTGAAAATCACCCTAAGGTGACCTCAAGATCGGCTCCCAGGTCAGCTTAAGGTAACGGTAAGGTCGTTCGAAGGTTAACCCCAAGTTGGCCCGAGGTCAGCATCGGATCACAGCGAAATCTTGCTACCCTCCCAAGATCATCCCGAAGTCGCTTCGAGATCGCCACAAATTGTGTACCATCGAAGGCAGCTCGATTTGATCGCGTGTAGGCTTTTACTTCGTCCCGAACTTCGATAGAGGCCCGTACGGCCGTCGAATCGGATCAAATGGTTCGGACCGCGCCGATCGGTTCGAACCGAATCGATCATTCGGGCAAACCTTCGGCTTGTTTGGCTTCATTGAAATCGAGCATCCGGCGCGGCGAAGTTTGATCTGCTTGTTTCGATTAGTTCAGAATCGAGCCGCAAGCGGATCGAAGTTCGAGCTCTTCGAGTTAATCACAGGGCCGATCACGTTTGAGCGGCGTGATTGCTCGTCACTAGCGATCGAGCGCGTTTAGCTTAGGTTCGTGCCAACCGGCGTGTAATATTTGACGCGCTACAGTCCGCAGCAAAAGGATGGCACGCTTTAATCGTTCGAGTCCCAGGGGTTATTCTGAAAACACGGTCGAAAAGTGGCGAACAGCGTCGTAGCGCTTGTCTTAATTGAGCGCTCGTCAAGATTGACAAACACAACAAAAAGAAAATAAAATGAGAAAAAGCAGTTACGCGATGTACGTGCGTCGGTAAAGTTTGATCGCGACACAAGATCTCAAGGACTCGAACGATTGAAAACAGGTGATTTTTATTCGTTTAATGGGGCAATCGAGCTGCCATTTTTATAGAAACTCGCGGTACATCGCACTGTAGACGTGCGCGAATGAAACAGAAATTAAACACCGTCGATACAAATAATCTTATTTGAAAAAGATCTGTTTTATATTAGTTTATAAAAGTATCGATAAGACATTTATTCTGTATTTTAGCAAGTGTAAGTAGCATATAAATTGAAGATAGTAGAATATAAATATAGTGGAATATATATATATAATATATAATATGTATATATAGTATAGTGTAGTAATATATATAATATATAATATATATAATATAGTATAGTAATATATATATATATATATATATATATATTATTTATCTCAATTATATTAACTATATATATATATATAGTAGAATATAAATTAAGATAAATATAATAAATATAATTGAGATATATATAGTACATATCTCAATTATATATTATTTATCTCAATTATATTAACTATATATATATATATATATATATATAGTAGAATATAAATTGAGATAAATATAATAAATATAATTGAGATATATATAGTACATATCTCAATTATATTAACTATATATATAGTAGAATATAAATTGAGATAAATAATTGAATATTCGCCGTAAGTAGCGTATAAATTGAATAAACAACTCACAACTGTATCTCCGCAACATAAACAATCGTAAATTAAATAATTAGTGTCCCGTGATTTCGACGCGCCTCGAAAATCCAGCGTCAACGTCTAACCAAAAATTCTAATCGTTCCGCTCCGATCTTTGAGAAGATCTTTCGCGTCGAAAGGCGTTCGAGTACTTCCACGGGCTCGCTGCAGTTGAACGATGAAAATTTCGCGGCAACAGGCCCTAAATTCGAGCACGACTGCTCCGATCGAGAAGCGTTTGCCGGTTGCGAGACGTTCGCCGGTTTCCGGATCGGCGAAAGGTTTCCGATATCTGTGTCTGTTCCGTCTGGAATTAGGGAACACGGCGGCGGCTGGCGGGCCGGGCAAGCAACCCGTCGGCGGAAAAAGTCGGCGGGATAAACGCGCTGGAATCCGGCTCGGAGGAACGTAACCGCGGCGAATGTAAATCTCGCGTAACAACGGGCCTCTTTATCCCGATCGGGAGTATCGCGGGTGGATATCCGGTTTTCGTTGGCAAGCGCGACGCAACCGAACGACGCAATAAACTTTGATCGTTGTCTCCCTGCTTTATTGGTGTGCTCCGATTCGGCGGACGCGCCGCTACCCCGACGGAATTCTTAATTTCGTAAACACTGAGATTTCTTCGGGCGACGCGGTCCGCCGCGCCGAACCTTCGTCGCCCCTTCGAGCGAGTTTAGAGCGAGATTGTACGAGCGGATTCGTTTCCGCGGTTTCGCCGGAGCGTAATCGTCGCCGTAAAATACGGCTCGCGACACAATTTCACGCAAATTACTGGAATTTCTGCTCGATGATCGATCGTTGTTGCGTCGCCACGACGCGACGACGGCAGAGTTTCCCCAAGAAAACGAAGAAGAGGAAGAAGAAGAAATCTAATTAGAACCAAATTAGCGGAGTAGAAGGTAAAATTCTAAAGATATAACGAAAGAAAATATTTTCTCCGTTCGAACCGGACGTGGATGAATCGCGGAGGATCCGCGAACTGATCGACTAACTTCGATCCAGTGCGAAAATATAGCATCGATGAAAATTTGTTCGCCGTCGCGGAGGAACGAGTTGTGGAGTGTTTGGAGACGAGTCGATGACGCGAGTTCTCTGTTTCATCGGCGAGACAGAGAAACTATTTCGCTGCAATATCGTTCGGAAATTGTATCGCAATAAAGAATTGAAAGACGTGAACGGGACCGGGGGAAATCCGATCAGCGGGACGTTAACTATTCGCGATCGGTGGGAAATGGAGGGAAAGATTTTAAAAACGTATAAGCTGGGAAGATCTATCGCGCTATGGATGAAAGAGAGAGAGAGAAAGAGAGAGAGAACGGTAAAACATGTGCACGTACTTCGTTTTTGTCCGTGGAATGATTTAACGAATTTCGATCCTATACACACGTCGACACTAGTCTAATCCAAAACTTGATTGAAATTTATTAGGTCGAACGTTTGAGACCGTGCGCATCGAAATCGTTCATTTAGTATATGTATAATTGAAGCAGGACCACCATGCTAGCCAAATTAGTAACAATATCGTCGGAAGAACTTGCATTTTTCAAAATATTGAGCCTTTGACCAATTTATAATGCGATATGTATAAATGAAAAGCTCTTCGTGCAGTGTAATGAAATCATCGGTGTCGGAATCGTGTCACGTGGCCTCTGAATTGCCTCCGAATCGTGGCAAGAAATTAGAAATAAAAAAATTGGGTCTTCATTTCTATTCTAGCATTACCATGTATTTATAGTAATACACACTAATCCAAAACTTGATTGAAATTTATTAGGTCGAACGTATGAGACCGTGCGCGTGGAGATCGTTCATTCGGTATATGTATAATTCGAGCAGGATGGCCATGCTAGCCAAATTATATTATTAATTACAATATTGTCGGAAGAATTTGCATTTTTCAAAATATTGAGCCTTCGACAAATTTATAATGCGATATGTATAAATAACAAGCTCTTCGTGCAATGTAATAAAATCGTCGGTGTCGGAATCGTGTCACGTGGCCTCCGAATTGCCTTCGAATCGTAGCAGAAAATTAGAAATAAAAAGATTAGGTTATCATTTTTATTTTAGCATTACCATGTATTCATAGTAATACACACTAATCCAAAACTTGATCGAAATTTATTAGGTCGAACGTATGAGACCGTGCGCATCGAGATCGTTTATTCAGTATAATTGAAGCAGGACAACCATGCTAGACAAATTAGTAACAATATTGTCGGAAGAACTTGCATTTTTCAAAATATTGAGTCTTTGACGAATTTATAATGCGATACCTATAAATAACAAGCTCTTCGTGCAGTGTAATAAAATCATCGGTGTCGGAATCGTGATACGTGGTCTCCGAATTTCCTTCGAATCGTGGCACGTGGCCTCCGAATTGCCTTCGACTCGTGTCACGTGGCCTCCGAATTGCCTTCGAATCGTGGCAAATGGTCTCCGAATTGCCTTCGAATCGTGGCACGTGGCCTCCGAATTGCCTTCGAATCGTGGCAAGTGGTCTCCGAATTGCCTTCGAATCGTGGCACGTGGCCTCCGAATTGCCTTCGACTCGTGTCACGTGGCCTCCGAATTGCCTTCGACTCGTGTCACGTGGCCTCCGAATTGCCTTCGAATCGTGGCAAGTGGTCTCCGAATTGCCTTCGAATCATGGCACGTGGCCTCCGAATTGCCTTCGAATCATGGCACGTGGCCTCCGAATTGCCTTCGAATCGTGACAGAAAATTAGAAATAAAAAAAATTAGGTTATCATTTTTATTCTAGCATTACCATGTATTCATATTAATGTATGGACCCGAAGAATCGCGACTTAGTATTCTCGGATCTGCCGGTTTTAATTCCGATCTCCGAACATTTCTGGGAGAAATTGTGAGAAATACTGTATACAATATAGCGAAGGCACAAAAATAGGCGAAGAGGACGTTGCTCTAAACAGTTACCAAATTTAAACGAAGCATTCGATTTATGGTCTCGTAGACCCGTCCCTCTATAACCTGAAAAAGCATTCAAGCAGTTCGGTCTACTTCTAAAAAAAGTGACTGCGTTTTAAAAGATATCCGAACGTTGATCAGAGTCGCTATAGATAACTCACTGAAAGAAACTGTATTTTTACGAGATATTTAACGCTTTAACATCTAATACCGAATGCTACTAAACGCGCTACTAAATGATTTTGACAAATGTCGCAGGATCGTGCCACGATTATGGCACTTCTACGATAAATTCTTCGGATTTCGCGCTAAGACGTTATCGTTCTTGATTTCGCTCGCGCAGCTCGTCGGTCGTCGGCAACTCGCGGCAATTTGACAGAACCGTGTTTATCAAACTCGTTCGTTCGTCGTCCTGCGAAGTGAAAAAGAGAGGGAGAAAAAAAAATCTGGCGAACTGTCGCAGACACGGCGACAGGCGAGTACGTCGTCGATGGAATCCGCAAATATTTCCCAAGACGGAATTTTCTCGGCGAGTCTCCTCGTCCCGGAACATCGTTCGTTTACAAATGTCCGCAAACATTCGCACAAGAGCGAGGAAAATACGGTTTTCGACTAGAATGACCCGAGGACCGGTGGAAGTCGAACGCGAGCTCCAGGTTGTATCGATTCGATTCATGCCCGCCGCGGTATCGATTCTCAATACATATCTCGTAACCTGCTGTCGCAGAGAAATCTCGGTGTCCGGTACAACCGCGCGATTTCTTCCTTTCTTTGTAGTCGTTATTCCGACCTTGTTCACAGTCCCGGCCCTTTTCTTTCTACGAGAAAGTTGACCTCGATTCGTGTTCCTTCGACCCTCCGGCCTTGTTTGTTTCCGAAAAGGTCTCCTTTGAGGCAGAAAACCGTGGCTTTCTCTCGGCCAGTAATTGAAAAAGCTGACAAAAGACTGGGAGACCGCGAGAGAGAACGACGTTATGACATCATTTTGAATTTCTATTTTTAGGAGCCCTTTTCTAATCTCTGATGAACCCGTGTGCTCGAAATTTTAAGAGAATTCGCCGTGTTCTCGTCGCGTCGATAATGACAACGAGCCGCCGAATTTTCAGATTCTTCGAGATCAATTAAGTCAGCTTAATGTTAACCTTTTAGGCACGACGCGCCACTATAGTGGCTTCCGCGGATGTCATCTCTCTGGACGACGCGCCACTATAGTGGCTTACTCTAGTAGCTCACTCGGTCATCGTATGAATCAAATAATCGTCTTCGTATGCACTGTTTCACACTTCTTTTGTCTTCACATCGATTTACAATATACAGACTTATCTTAACAATGTAACTGTTAACAATATAACTGTAGATGAAATGTGTAGATGTGTGTAGATGAAATCGAGATCTATACAGGGTGATCGTTTTACACAGATTTCGACGTCCGAATATTCGACACGTTCTATACTTAAAAATACCGAATTAACGTGGATCTTAACCCTTTGCGCTCGAGTGACGACTCCGAGGCGATGCTAAACGTTGCTACACTATTTTTAAAAGAATTCTCGCGTTATTAAATAAACGTTGGACGCGTTAAAGACGTCCCTTTTACGTTCGTCTTAGGTCTGAACGTCGTACACCCTAAAATGGACGTCTTTAGGACGTCTCGAAGACGTCTTTGTGCTATCTGCGTATACATGTGCACTTTTATGTGTGTCGGGTAGAAACAATCGTACAATATTAATACCTTTTCCACAGAAATTTGACTTCTTTAACCTTTTAGGCACGACGCGCCACTATAGTGGCTTACTCTAGTAGCTCGCTCGGTCATCGTTCGAATCAAATAATCGTCTTCGTATGCATTGTTTCACGCTTCTTTTGTCTTCACATCGATTTACAATATACAGACTTATCTTAACAATATAACTGTTAACAATATAACTGTTGACAATATAACTGTATCTTAACAATATACAGACAGAATATACAGACACTCTGTACAGTACACATCAGACTCTGCCGTCCAGAGAAATAGCCTCGCGCAGAATTCAGCCGTACCTAGAAGGTTAATTTCGACCAAACTAAATCGGCGATCATCGCGAATTTGTCGCGTATAAAAATCGTCGAAAAATTCGGAAATAAAGGTTGATAAGGAAATTTAATAGTTTCGTTCGATTCTTGGTTCATGGAAATCGACTGTTACGTACGGAGATCTTCCTAGTCTTCTTCCTCGCGACCCCTAACCTTTTCCGAGTCACGTGTCAGTACTAAAAGCCTTACGGTGCAACGGGTTACACAACGTTTCTAAGAAACCGGATAACGAATGCACGTGTACGTATCGCGATTTTCAGACGTCTATTGACGGCACGAAACGGTTAGAAATTGTAAACGATTCTAAATGATTTAACTTTTTTATTTCTAATTTTTTGGCAACGATTCGTAGGCAATTCGGAGGCCAGATGACACGATTCGAAGGCAATTCGGAGGCCACTTGACATGATTCGAAGGCAATTCGGAGGCCAGATGACGCGATTCGAAGGAGAAATAATTCAGAAGTTAAACATTTATTAAATTACTTATATTTTGTACAAATTTAGTCTTAAATTGCACTTGAATTACAGGGTTATACGATTCGAAGGCAATTCGGGGGCCACGTGCCACTATTCGAAGGCAATTCGGAGGTCAGATGACACGATTCTAAGGAGAAATAATTCAGAATTTAAACATTTATTAAACAGCTTATATTTGTAAAAATTTACTCTTAAATTGCACTTAAATTATACGTTTACACGATTCGAAAGCAATTCGGAGGCCACGTAACACTATTCGAAGGCAATTCGGGGACCACGTGCCACTATTCGAAGGCAATTCGGGGACCACGTGCCACTATTCGAAGGCAATTCGGAGGCCACGTGCCACGATTCGAAGGCAACTCGGAGGCCAAACAGACGCGGCAATAAATCACACTGGCGTAGGACTAGCACAGGTAAATTCACAGCAACCCGAAATTTGGCATTTCCGAGAGAAATTGGGCATTTTCGAGAGAAATTACTGAATTTCCGCAAACATTTCTAGCTCTCAACGCTACGCTTCGCCAAGTAACTGCCATAAACAATAATTATATTCTTGGAGAACAATGTGTTTCATTCCAGAGACATATTTTTAAACGGTGTCCGTGCGGCCGGGTCAGAGAATAAAGCGGATATTGTTCATAAAAGCTCTTCATTTATTCCTTCTTTTTTTCCATTTTAATCGTCTTCGCATAAAAATGGCGATCCTTACTTTATTCCCTGTGAAATAAATAGGAATATTATTATTCATAGAATTCTCGATTGCTTCCGGACTGTCCACTCCCCTCCCCCCCTCCCTTCCATATTCCGAAGGAAAATCTGCTTTGACACGACTCCCTCACAAAGCAAATTCTCCCGCGATTTCTGATTGTAGATTAAAAACACGAGTGCGCTTCCATCGAACCTGATTTTTTGTTCGCTACGTTTAAAATCACGAAATGCAGGTTCAAGAATATTTAGGGTAACCAATTCACTCTGGCGGTATTCAATACTAGATTTACGATGTTCTCGTTGAAGAGACCGAATATTTGAATTCTATTTCGCGCGTTCACCGCGTTCTAAGATTTCGGTGCAAGCTTTTTTATTAAGTATCGAATAGCACGTTCCAACGTCGCCCTAAATAGAGGCCGACAGAGCCATCCGCGCGTGTCAATTTCAGTCGGCGACAATCGATTAAGTCCTTTTTTGCCCTGGGTAGCTCGTCCTGATTCCTATTGCACTGTTTTTTGTTGATCGCGGAGGTCAGCGTTCTCCATAAAGTACCTCGTCCAGTCGCTTCCCATTGTCCTACGGGAACATTTACATCGAGCTTGGAAATCGACTCGTGTCCGAAGTCGCGATTTCGATTCTACAGTTCCGTCCATTCAGGACCGTAGCCCAGATTCGAAGCTGAAAACAGCTGAACCGGTTAAATTGAAAGCTCTCCCTGAATAATGTGTCGCGGTAATTGATTTCAAGCTGAATAGAAGAATTCCCATTGTCGCTCCTTGTTTTAAGCGGCGTGGTTATTCGAGATATAATTTATTATTTTCAAGGTGTTCCCTCCAGTTTCGCAGTTCCGAGCAATGGATTTTTTTTTTCTTTCGCATTTTGTAAAATATGGTTCGGAAATATGCGGTCTCGAAATCGACGTTATGTTTTCTCGAAGTTTCGGATCGATGTCGATCGTCCGATTTACGCGAAGCATAATAATTCATTGATAACAATGAAATTAGCAGTTTTGCTTGCTTCAAGTCGTGAACGATACCTGAACATAATTTGTTAAACTAATTAGTTGCAGTATTTTATTTTGTATGAGAAATAATAATTCTTGTAACCGTTAGATAATTGTGATTACTTTTCTTTTTTTTATCGTCATCATTCTAATTAGAATGGAATACTTCACGATTTGGCAGAAGATTCTATTTTCATTTCATTGTATTTTGATCAGTTTTTTAATTATGTTTTTTCCTCGCTTTAGATCTATGCAGAATATATACATATATTATATATGATTATATATTATATATTAGATTATACTTTATGTTGTATATTATATTGTATATTATATTATGTATTATATTATATATTACATTATACATTGTGTTATATTGTATATTATATTATACATTGTATTATATTGTACATATTATATTATGCATCATATTATATTGAATATTATAGTGTATACTGTATTATGTATTATATTGTATATTATATTATATATAATATTATATTATGTATTATATTGTATATTATATTATGTATTATATTATATATTATATTATATGTATTATGCATCATATTATATTGAGTATTATAGTATATACTATGTATTATATTATATATAATATTATATTATGCATTATATTATATTGAATATTATAGTGCATACTATATTATGTATTATATTGTATATTATATTATATATAATATTATATTATGTATTATATTATGCATTATATTATATTATATTATGTATTATATTGTATATTATATATTATATTATATTATGCATCATATTATATTGAATATTATAGTGCATACTATATTATGTATTATATTGTATATTATATGTTAAATTATATTATGCATTATATTATATTATATTACATATTATATTGTATATTATATTATATTATATATAAATGACCTTAATATAACAAAGATGAATACAGGTCTCGAATGGCCCGTAGATTTCCCAAAGAAGTTCGTCTGTCAGAACCAGCAGCGTCGTCCGAAACAGTGCGATTCCGCGTTCCCAATGCCTTTCTCTGGTCGACGCCAGCTGAAGCGACCTGTACTCGAAGCTGCCACGGACCGGCGGCACCTTTTTCTCGATTCCTTAATCGAGAACATCCTCGAGGCCCCGTGGCGCCAGGTAGATTCGAGTCTCGAGTAGCGAGAAAAGGAGAGAGAGAGAGAGTCCCGGAGATACTTTCCCGTGACATCGGCCGGGCTACGATCCTGTCACCTATTTGTTATTGTAATCTGCATCATTATGGATGAGACACGGATAATGGGATCGCAGGATTTACCAGCGATCCGGGCCACGGCTAGCAAGAGGTGGTGGATAAAACATAGTCCGGCTCATCCTTTTATAATCGACGCCCGTGAGATCCGCCGAACGGTATCGCCGATCGATAAAGTGGAAAGCACCGTTGAATAAACATTTTCTTCTCACGGCTCGTTATTTCCCGCGTAATTTCATGCATACCACGGAGTCTTTTCATTGGAACGGTTTTTTAGAGGCAATCTCGTGGGTCGGCGCGCCCCGAAGTTCCGCCGGTCGAAGGTCTGCGTTCTCAAAAAAAAACAAAACGGGACAGTTTTTCCAAAATCTGACCGAACGATTCGAACTCTTTTCAGATGTTCGAAGTGTTCATTTATCGGATGATATTGAAAAGAGCCATTTTTCATCCGTATGTTTCACCGTTTTCGACTTCTCCGTTCGGACCAATTTTGGAGGTGTTATTGCTTTTTAAAATGTAATGATCTTTGGTGAAGCTTAAGCGTTATTATTAAATGCTAACTAAATTATTTCACATGGATGACGTAATTCTAAAGTAGCCTACGAAAGTGTAATATTTAAAGAGCAACAAATTGTTTAAACTGGACCAAGTGACTTGAATATTTTTTAGACGATAGAGGGACTAGTATACAGTTTATATAATTTATATAATTTCTATTTCCGTTACATTATTATAATCTATACAATATATATTTATTTAATTTTCATATTTATATAATTTATACGTATTATACGTACTTGCTAAAACTGAAATTGTTTAAAACTGGACCAAGTGACTTTAATTTTTTTTCGACGATAGAGGGACCAGTATACAATTTATATAATTTATATAATTTCTATTTCCGTTACATTATTACAATCTATACAATATATATTTATTTAATTTGCATATTTATATAATTTATACGTATACGTACTTGCTAAAACTGAAATTGTTTAAAACTGATCCAAGAGACTTCAATATTTTTTAGACGATAGAGGGACCAGTATACAATTTATATAATTTCTGTTTCCGTTACATTATTATAACCTATACAATATATATTTATTTAATTTGCATATTTATACAATTTATACGTATACGTACTTGCTAAAACTGAAATTGTTTAAAACTGAACCAAGTGACTTGAATTCTTTTTCGACGATACAGGGACCAGTATACAATTTATATAATTTATATAATTTCTATTTCCATTACATTATTACAATCTATACAATATATATTTATTTAATTTACATATTTATATAATTTATCCGTATACGTACTTGCTCTTGAGGCCTCTAGATTGAAAAATGCCTCCGAGTGCAGCGTTTCAAATCGCTCCAGAGAGTTTTACGATTTCTTTCTAGCGTCAAATAGATTTCCGAACGGCGCATTTTATTGCGCGTCCGGCTTGCATAAGAATGCAGCACTAAAATTGCCGATAGTAGAACAAATTCGTGTCGTTCGGAAATTTTATTCCCCGGCTGGTGGTGCTCGGAGCCGAAGATTTTGAAAATTCCAGCGCCGGCCGGTCGGTCGGTCGGCTCTTCCTCCGACCATAGTTGGCGCCGCAACAAATAAGAAAAATAAGAAAATCGTTGGTATTATAATTTAGGCCCGAGACATTAATACTTCCACTCCCGATACCAATAAAAAGTCGCCCACGATGGAAACATAAATGTCGTCTCATAAAACCCCCGGGTGTACCCTTTCTTCCACCGCTCATAAAGTCCGCGACGCTTCGGAACACCGGCCAGACGTAACAACAGCAGCGACAGCGTTGTATTTCAACCGAGGAAACAAACCTCTGTGAATCTCAACCGCGAAGCTCAACGAAATATTCGGGTATAGGTTCCATGGCTATTTCGATCACTGACAGCCGTAGGATGAGCCGGGCCGATAGGTGCATAAGGTCAGGCGTGGTCTCTTTCTCTATAAAAATAAATTGAACGCGTGACATGAATTTTTATTTGAGGACGATATATATTTTCTACGAAGAGCGACCACATTCGTCTCATTGTGTATTCCCGTGGTCTCGTCCCCGTTGTTTGTCGGTTGCCTGTTAATTTCGTTGCTTGAACATAATGGTAACCATGTAACATGGTAATTGCACGATAGTGACACGATATAATAATTGCATGATAATAATAACATAATATAGTAATTACATGATTACAACACAATGTAATAATTGCATAATAATAACGCAATATAATATAACGACGTAACGTAGTAATTGCACAATAATAATACGATATAATAATTGCATAATAATAATATCATAATATAACGATTGCACAATAATAACATAATATAGTAATTGCATAACTACAACACAATATAATAATTGCATAATAATAACGCAATATAATATAACGACAGAACACGGTAATTGTACAATAATAACACGATATAATAATTGCATAATAATAATAACATAATATAATGATTGCACGATAATAACATAATACAGTTATTGCATAATTACAACACAATATAACAATTGCATAATAATAACGCAAAATAATAATTGCATAATAATGACATAATATAATAACTGCGTGATAATAAAATAATATAACATAATAATAATAACATAGTAATCATAAATAATAAGAACAAAGAGTGACAGGCTCATCTTATTCCTATTCCTCCAATGAATTTATTCAAGTTTTCTGATTTGTTGATTGATCGAAAATCGATGTATATCTCGAGCTATCAATTTATCGCTGTAAAATGTCTTATTTTCTCTGTCAGAAAAGTTCGTCTTCATAGAGAAACCGCAGTAATACCTTACACGCTAAGTCTGTTACAGTAATGTCTCTCTAATTGACGCCCAGATTGACCACAAAAGTGGACAATTTAGGAAGAAGAGATACGATTATTCGAGCCTTGCGGTTTATTTGTATAGTTATAAATCGTCCATAATTATAATTATAGTTATAAATTGTCCACAATTATAATTATAGTTATAAATCGTCCACAATTATAATTATAGTTATAAATTGTCCACAATTATAATTATAGTTGTAAATTGTCCACATTTGTAATTATAGTTATAAATTGTCCACAATTATAATTATAGTTATAAATTGTCCACAATTATAATTATGCTTATAAATTGTCCACAATTATAATTATAGTTATAAATTGTCCACAATTATAATTATAGTTATAAATCGTCCACAATTATAATTATAGTTATAAATTGTCCACAATTATAATTATAGTTATAAATTGTCCACAATTATAATTATAGTTATAAATCGTCCACAATTATAATTATAGTTATAAATTGTCCACAATTATAATTATACTTATAAATTGTCCACAATTATAATTATAGTTATAAATTGTCCACAATTATAATTATACTTATAAATTGTCCACAATTATAATTATACTTATAAATTGTCCACAATTATAATTATACTTATAAATTGTCCAAATTGTCCAATTTAGAGGACAATCTGAGCGTCGGTAAGGGAGACATTACTGTGTACCGTAGTTTTGCATCACATTTTTGCGTTATATTCTTAGTCCAGGCTTCTAGAAAAAATCTCTAAAAATCAATTTAGTTTGCACCATATCGTAGCTTTTTATCACATTATCCTTTCTCCGAACAGAATTTCAATTTCTGTAATTCGAATGCTACTAGAAATATTTACTTATGCGCGCCTAAGTAATTACGCGCCTCTGGCATTGGACTTCGTCCTCCCGAAAGGTTTAATAATCGTCTTTTACGGGTCGTGTAAAATACAGTTCTAGTTAGCAGCGAAAAGATAATGTGGCACGGTAATTGAGATTCATTAACGCTGAATAATCGTATCTCCTGTTCCCAAATTATCCGTTTTAGTGGACAATCTGAGCGTCACTAAGGGAGACATTACTGTACATCCACCGTTGTTTCTATAAAACCGCCACGTCGTTTTCGCAGCAACGTGTCGTCACGGCACGAGTGCGAACGAAACACGATCGCAGCCTTGGTAAATGTTTAATTTCATTCGTGGCTTTTCTATTGGGTTGTCCGGAAAGTTCGTGCCGATTTTTGGTAGGTAGCGTAAGAGACCTGACTGAATATATCACAATTATTGAAAACAAATGACACGTGTACATATTCTAAAAGAAATAACTTCAGCCATATTTGGAAAAAAGCTTGGTTACGATTCGTTAGTTTTGATCAGTTTTGTACGCCTTAGAATATGGCGGCAAATAAAATGCATTATAGGCATTTAATGCTTTTCTTTTTCCGAAAGGGCAAAAATGCCACACAAGCGGCAAATAAGATATGCGCTGTTTACGGCGAGGATGCTGTAGCCGAAAGAACTGTGCGGAAGTGGTTTGCTCGGTTTCAAGCTGGAAATTTCGACCTTGAAGATCAAGAACGCCCAGGTAGGCCGTCCACCACAGACGAAGATACGATTAGAACAGAAATCGAGAATAACCCACGCTCAACATTACGTCAATTGCAGGAATGCTAAATAAATCAAAATCAACCGTCCACGATCATACTGTGAAGCTTGGCTCCAATATTTAAATGAGCTGCGTTTTAATTTTCCTAAAAAATCGGCACGAACTTTCCGGACAACCCAATATTTGAGATGCATTGCGCTTCGCTCCGCGACGCGATTCGTAAAAAAAACCTGCATCGCGTGAATACCAAATTCGCATCACGGTTATCACGACGAATGAAAGACGGTAAGATGGATTCAGTTTATTTGATCAATCCCCATCAGATTGTGTTTCCGGTTCGAAGACATTCGATACCCGATATTTATCGGGCGATGTTTCGTTGCTTGCCCCGCCAATGGATTCCCCTGCTCTTCCTCCTCCTCCTCCTCTTCCTCTTCCTTTTCCTCCTCCTCCTCCTCCTCCACCTTTTCATCCCTCTCCACCGTCAATTTGAATCGAAGACGATACCGATACCGTAGGTTCGTTGGACGTTTATAAGAAATCGATTGGGATATCGAATGCTTGTCGGTTGGCAAGGCGACGTGGATATTTTTGGCAAACGACTTGGAACAGAGACACTAAACTGATTTTCTCTGGTACCAAGAAAGTGATTTGGAGCGTAAGGGAATTATTTCTATTTTTGATTGTTGGACACGCGTGAAAGAACACTTCGATGAAGTCTTGTAATTATTCTGTAGCGCGAATAGAAATGTATGAATACTAGTTACCATACAATACTAGCATGAATACCGTTTTAAGATTAATAATAATAGGACCATGTGGATAATTATATATAATAATTGTGATTATATAATATTAATTATATATTCGCAATAGTAGCATGAATACCATTTTAGGATTAATATTATTAGGACCATGTGGATAATTATACATTCACAAATATATAATAATTATAATTATGTAATATTAATTATACATTCACAATACTAGCATGAATACCGTTTTAGGATTAATATTATTAGAACTATGTAGATAATTATACATTGACAAATATATAATAGTTATAATTATATAATATTAATTACACATTCACAATACTAGCATGAATACCATTTTAGGGTTAATATTATTAGAACCATGTAGATAATTATACATTGACAAATATGTAATAGTTATAATTATATAATATTAATTACACATTCACAATACTAGCATGAATACCATTTTAGGGTTAATAACATTAGGACCATGTGGATAATTACACATTCACAAGTATGTAACAATTATAATTATATAATATTAATTATACATCACAATAGTAGCATGAATACCATTTTAGGATTAATAATATTATGATCATGTGGATAATTATACATTCACAAATATATAATATAATAATTATATAATATTAATTATATATTCGCAATACTAGCATGAATACTATTTTAGGATGAATATTATTAGAACCATGTAGATAATTATACATTGACAAATATATAATAACTGTAATTATATAATATTAATTATACATTCACAATACTAGCGCGAATACTATTTTAGGATTAATATTATTAGAACAATGTAGATAATTATACGTTCACAAATATATAATAATTATAATTATATAATATTAATTACACATTCACAATACTAGCATGAATACCATTTTAGTATTAATAATATTAGGATCATGCGGATAATTATACATTCGCAAATATAATATATTTATTTGTAACAAAAAGAAGAAAAGAATAATTCATGTATCTTACCAAGAAGTAAGTGGGATAGGAAATTCTGCGATAGGAAAGTTTATTAATTTATGACACGATGAAGACGGATCCGTTACGAAATAGCGCGGGGGGGGGCGTCGCGCGCGTGAAAATTCATATAAATTAGCATCGCGACAGCTCGTGTGCCATCAGTATCGGTTATCCGTGGCGTACAGGTGGCGCCGAAATACGTCATAATTTAACCCCTAATCGGATAGCTGAGTGTGCCGTAAGTAGTTCCGAGTGGTTTCCAAATGACTCTCTATCTCTCTCGACATACTTTATCTGGAATCAACGCGAAGTGGCTTGCCCCAATAGCCTGGAGATTTTTGCCGCATCCATGCGAGTCGAGGTGGTCCTCCGATCGCAGAAACGCATTTCTTTTTTAACCCGTTAACGTACTCCGACGAGTCCGACACCCGCGACGAAAAAATTCGAATAAAATTCTAATCTCTCGTCGTCGATACTGAAGCATTCAAGTAAATTCAGGGGCACGCAATAAGCATCAATTTTCTTCCTCTCTTTCCAAATTTCTCTCAACGTTTTCTTTCTAATCGCAGCAACTGCGGAGAAAATGGTACGTCAATTAGTTAATTTAAGCTTCATAATTTGAGCTTCTGCTGTCAAAATCTTCGACGTAAATAATATCAAGCGAACCTTGATAACCTTGATAAAATAACCTTGATAACTCCAGAAGAAAAGGGTTGACAGGAAATTTGGAGCAATCATCTTAAAGCTCTCCTTGCGTTATCTCGGCTTAAAAAAGTTCGAAATCGGAACAGAATAAAATATCACGTCGCGTTGTCCATCCTGCATAAGTTTTTCATGCATTCAAAATTGATATCGGAAGTGAATGATAGAAATTACTCGTCAAACGCAAGAACGATTATGTTGGTCTTGATAACAATAGCAAGCAAAGGTGAAATTAATTCGCTAACTTTGTGGATAATGCACTGAATTGAAATAAGTAAAATCTGGAATCAAAAGAGTTCGCTTTTCACCGTTCTGAACGCAAGATGCTTCTAATAAAAGCGTTTTCAATCGACAATTATTAAAACAAAAAGAGATATGAGGCATCTTTACCCATCTTTACCCCTTTTAAAACCATAATACAATGTTAAATACCGTTCTGAACGTAAGATGCTTTCAATAAAAGTGTTCCCAATCGAAAATTATTTAAAAGAAAGAAGAGATATTAGGCTATTATTTACCCTATTTTAGGCATCTCATATTAGACATTTTTGTCCTATTTCAGGCATCCCATATTAGACATTTTTGACCTATTTCAGGCATCTCATATCAGGACACCTTTGCCCTGTCTTCGGTCCCTGGTTAAATTCCCCGAAAATTATTAAAAGAAAGAAGAGATATTAGGTTATTATTTACCCTATTTTAGGCATCTCATATTAGACATTTTTGTCCTATTTCAGGCATCTCATATCAGGACACCTTTGCCCTGTCTTCGGTCCCTGGTTAAATTCCCCGAAAATTATTGAAAGAAAGAAGAGATATTAGGCTATTATTTACCCTATTTTAGGCATCTGATATTAGACATTTTTGCCCTATTTCAGGCATCTCATATCAGGACACCTTTGCCCTGTCTTCGGTCCCTGGTTAAATTCCCCGAAAATTATTGAAAGAAAGAAGAGATATTAGGCTATTATTTACCCTATTTTAGGCATCTCATATTAGACATTTTTGCCCTATTTTAGGCATCTCATATTAGGACACCTTTACCCTATTTCAGGCATCTCATATTAGAACACCTTTGCCCTGTTTTCGGTGCCCGGTAAAATCCCCCGAAAATTATTAAAAGAAAGAAGAGATTAGGCTATTATTTACCCTATTTTAGGCATCTCATATTAGACATTTTTGCCCTATTTTAGGCATCTCATATTAGGACACCTTTACCCTATTTCAGGCATCTCATATTAGAACACCTTTGCCCTGTCTTCGGTCCCTGGTTAAATTCCCCGAAAATTATTAAAAGGAAGAAGAGATATTAGGCTATTATTTACCCTATTTTAGGCATCTCATATTAGGCTATTATTTACCCTATTATAGGCATCTCATATTAGACAATTTTGCCCTATTTTAGGCATTTCATATTGGGACACCTTTGCCCTGTCTTCGGTCCCCGGTTAAATTCCCCGAAAATTATTTAAAAGAAAGAGGAGATATTAGGCATCTTCCCTCTATTTTAGGCATCTCATAACAGTCATCTTTACCTTATTTTAGTCTTCCCATATTAGGACACCTTTACCCTATTTCAGGCATCTCATATCAGGACACCTTTGCCCTGTCTTCGGTGCCCGGTAAAATCCCCCCGCGCCCCCTAGATGCTCCCTTTCGCAGCACGAGCGCGTCAATGCTAATTCGACACGATATTCGCGCAGCGAACAACCCTTGCTCATGGACAGTGGTAGCTCGCCGGGGCAGCGTTGTGCTGTTATTAAGTGGGCGACAACCATTATACGGCGTACAGGCCGCTAACGATCCCGTGTTCGCGCTAACTGCCTTCGCGATGAAAGAAAACTCGAACGAAGGGGGGCGGGGGGAGGGAGGAGGGTGAACGGTGGTGCTCCATTAAGGGACGGGCGAGGGCTGCTTTGCCGACAGCCGAAGAAATTTAATCTCTCCGGGTCGAGTAAAATTTCAGTGATCTACGAGGGGTCGGAGGGGGGGAGGGGGGAGGGCGCGCGCGTTCGGAGCGTTGATGATTTCGCACACCGGCCGGGAACGGAATGCTAAGCGGAAGCACAAAAGAACGCTACCTACAGCCTTCCATTTAACCGGCGCCGACGTAATTTCGTTTGCGCCGCTCCTGAACGAGAGCGTTAAACGAGCGGCGCCGCTAATTTGTTTACGCCGGCGCTGCAATCACCGACCTGTGTGTTTCATAATCGAGGAACACGCGCGTACCCGGTGCGCCGGCGTGCCGGTCTAGCGATCCGTCCGAAGCCGGCGTTCCCTGGAACGCGTCGGACGCAAACGTTACGACGCGCGCGTCGTTGGGCAAGCGCGGGTATTACTGCGGACGCACCAAATACGGTGATGTCTCTCTAATTGACGCTCGGATTGTGCACGTAAATGGACAACTTGGGAAGAGGTGACACGATTATTCGAGCCTTGAAACTCGTTTTCATGTTCTCACTATGACTTAATTGCAACTTGTAATAACCATAACTTATATATATAACTTGTAACAACTATAACTTAGATATATATAACTTATAATAATTATAACTGAGATATATATATAACCTATAATAACTATAACTTGGTTATATATAACTTATAATAACTATAATTTAGATATGTATAACTTATAATAATTATAACTTTGACATATATAACTTATAATAACTATAACTTAGATATGTATAACTTATAATAATTATAACTTAGACATATATAACTTATAATAACTATAACTTATATATATAAATTATAATAACTATAACTAATGTATATAAATTATAATAACTATAACTTATATATATAAATTATAATAACTATAACTAATGTATATAAATTATAATAACTATAACTTACACATATAAAATGTATAATAACAATAAGATGAAATTACGAGAGGATCGCGATCCGTTAATTACGCATGCATTTAAGGGTGTTTCGATCGATCAACGCCGTTGATCAAATGAACAATGTGGGAAGAGGAGATACGATTATTCGAGCCTCGCAGCTCGTTTTTATAGTTGTTGATAATTCGTAACTGTAAAACGAGGCGCAAGACTCGATTTAATCGTGTCTCCTCTTCCAAAATTGTCCATTTTTGCGCGCAATCTAAGCGACAATAAGGGAGACATTACTGTACCGCGGTACATATTTTGTGAAAATAGGAAAATCTTATGTTTTACGGTGTGCGATCTTCTGGAGACGAATCTCGTAATTTTTCATGCGTTTAACGCTAGATTCGCGGAGCACAGAAGACAGCTGTTTTATATTTGTTTGTAAAAGTAACGATGAGACATTTATTCTGATTTTTAACAAGTCTAACATTTGACGTAAATAGCGTTTAAATTGAATAAATCACTCATAAATGTATCTTTGAATGAATATATTATATTCATATATATTATTATATATATATATATATATCATATATATTATATTCATATTATATTATATATATAATACATTATTAAAATATCAGCGACCCGCCATTTTGACGGGTTCCGTAAATCTAGTGTTAATATTGATAATTTATGACGTACAAGTAACGCAATTATTTTCCAGAAGGAATTTGCGTCAGTCTGACTAGCTTGACTCAGTCTCCTGCATCAGTCGGAATGTTTCCGATGCACTTTTACCAAATCTCGCGTTAAACTGACATAACCTTTTGTTCCACGATACAATGACTTGGTCGGGAAGAACTGTCATAACTTTGTCATTTATTACCGTCTATCAGATACAACACTTCGAAATAGTTGTTGCACAAAGTTGTCAGTGTAGTTCGATTAAATTATAAATACTACTTCCATAAATACCGTTGCATAGCGCATGCAATTAGTAATGAAGATTTAATCCGGAAGCTACTTAACAGTTGCTGTGTCCCCAAATATGGGATCCCCGGAAGTTGTTAATTACAAGACAGATCTCGTATTAAGAACTAAATACCTAATATTGTTTAATTAAAGTTGATTTCAGGCGGATCCCGCTAATGAAATAAGTTCCACGTGTACAAGAGATAGGCGTAAGAAGCTTCAGGAATAAATGAACTAATTAATACATTGTACATTCATCTTGCATTTACATGGTTAAATAATTGCGATATCGAAGGATCGAATAATCCAAATTCTATTGTATTTCAGTCTACATATACACGTGTTTAGAGTTCTACGTTTGGCAATCAATTTCCCGAAATGAAACGATTGAACCGAATCGGCGGAAATTTCGTACGTATATTTAATTCATAGACGCTTTAATATATGTATACTAGATAATAGATACTTTATAATAGGTAATAAATATTATATTATATAGATAAAATATATTTAACAGGCAGTAGACACTTGAACAATATATAAACTTTAATCGGATACTTTATTTGAAAAATTCTGGGAATTATCAGTAATCGAATATCGCAACATTGTTTCAGCTAATTATCCGGTGTCGGTTGTTACCACATTATTTGAAAACACGTTAATAACATTGAGGAATGTAATTAACCGTTTCGTGTGCATTAACCGTAATTGACGGACGCAAAATATGCTTTTGCATTTGCGAAATCGAGGAAGGCAATTTTATCTCATAACCGACATCGAAGAACGTAATTTGGTATGATGATAACTGAAACAGGGGGTGGAATGTAATTTCATTTGTTAACCGAAATTGAAGAGGTAAAAGTCTTATATTACTCGAACAGCGAAATCCTTTAACTCGCAAACATTTTTTTTTCCAAATCTGAAGGCAAATGTAATTTAAGTTCTTCGGATAACTTCTTCTATCTCCCTCCGTGGGGTAATATACGAAACGAGTTTAGTTGAACGTACTGTTTCATTACTCAATCCCGTCTGCACTGCTCGCTGGCGAAAAAGGATTCGCATTTTATTTTTGTTCATCCGGTTCCTTTCTCTTTTTTTTTCTCTTTTCTTTTTCTTTTTTCTTCTTCAAGGGATGAGACACGGCGCGCGGAACGCGTTACTCGCGCGACGTCCAGGAACTAGCAAAACAGAGAGATATTTCAGAGTCCTGGATTAGGTTAGGTTTTTTTTCCGCCGCGGCGCGCGAGCGCCTTCACGCCATGTAAAATGTCTCCCACTGAATTATCACACCTGGATTTTAACTGGCTGAAAATAAAGTATCATTGGGCTAGCTTCTCGAGGAAAAACAAGAAGATGGAACGTGATTTACTGGGAGGGGAGGGGGGGGGGACGAGACCCGTTGGCTCGTTTCTAACGGCGTTGATCGCTCGAAACACCCTTAAATGCATACGTAATTAACGGATCGCGATCCTCGTAATTTCATCTTATTGTTATTATACATTTTATATGTGTAAGTTATAGTTATTATAATTTGTATACATTAGTTATAGTTATCATAATTTATATATATAAGTTATAGCTATTATAAGTTATAGTTATTATAAGTTATATATATATCTAAGTTATAGTTATTATAAAGTTATATATGTCTACGTTATAGTTATTATAATTTATATATATAAATTATAGTTGTTATAAGTTATATATATATATATATATATATATATATATATATATATATATATATATCTAAGTTATAGTTATTATAAGTTATATATATCTAAGTTATAGTTATTATAAGTTATATATGTCTAAGTTATAATTATTATAAGTTATACATATCTAAGTTATAGTTATTATAAGTTATATATAACCAAGTTATAGTTATTATAGGTTATATATATCTCAGTTATAATTATTATAAGTTATATATATCTAAGTTATAGTTATTATAAGTTATATATGTCTACGTTATAGTTATTATAAGTTATATATATCTAAGTTATAGTTATTATAAGTTATATATATATCTAAGTTATAGTTATTATAAGTTATATATGTCTACGTTATAGTTATTATAAGTTATATATATCTAAGTTATAGTTATTATAAGTGATATATGTCTAAGTTATAGTTATTATAAGTTACATATATCTAAGTTATAGTTATTATAAGTTACATATATCTAAGTTATAGTTATTGTAAGTTATATATAACCAAGTTATAGTTATTACAAGTTATATATATAAGTTATCATAAGTTATATATATATATATATATATATATATATATAAGTTATGGTTATTACAAGTTACAATTAAGTCACAGTTAAACCATGAAAACGAGTTTCAAGGCTCGAATAATCGTGTCACCTCTTCCCAAATTGTCCATTTACGTGCACAGTCTGAGCGTCAATTAGGGAGAATTTACCGTAATGGGCATGTTTTCGTAAAACGACTTTTTCCCGTGTTTCCGGGACGGATAGCCCGCTGTGCGTCGTGCGGACGTTAGGGCCGCCGTTCGAACAGGCATAATAGAATTACGAGCAGTTCCCGTGGCACACGCGATTTTCGTTCCCCCCTGAGCGTGGTCCTTCCCGTTTACTGTTCGGACAGATTTCTGCCGTGACAGCGGGACTTTAGCGATGTACCGGGCTCCGTGAGCCAGAGGTAGGATTCGTTTTGACACGTGAACGCATGGGACCCGATAATCCGGTGTGGACGTCACGCGCGATTCCCTGCGAACGGACCTGAGGAACGAGGGAACAGCCGCGAGAACGGCGAACGCGCCGCGTCGAATGCGGCGGCAAAAAATGTCGCTAATGGAATCGTTAATCGCTTCTCTCTCTCTCTCTCTCTCTCTCTCTTTCTCTCTCTCTTCCCTCCTCTCTCTCTCTCTTTCTCTCTCTCTTCCCTCCTCTCTCTCTCTCTTTCTCTCTCTCTTCCCTCCTCTCTCTCTCTTTCTCTCTCTCTCTCTCTCTTCCCTCCTCTCTCTCTCTCTCTCTTTCTCTCTCTCTTCCCTCCTCTCTCTCTCTCTTTCTCTCTCTCTTCCCTCCTCTCTCTCTCTTTCTCTCTCTCTCTCTCTTTCTCTCTCTCTTCCCTCCTCTCTCTTCCCCCTCTCTCTCTTTCTCTCTCTCTTTCTCTCTCTCTCTCTTCCCCCCTCTCTCTTTTTCTCTCTCTCTCTTTCTCTCTCTCTCTTCCCCCCTCTCTCTTTTTCTCTCTCTCTCTTCCCCCCTCTCTCTTTTTCTCTCTCTCTCTCTTTTTCTCTCTCTTTCTCCCCTTCTCTCTCTCTTTCTCTCTCTCTCTTTCTCTCTCTCTCTCTTTCTCCCTCTCTCTCTCTCTCTTTCTCTCTCGGTCTCGAATGAACTTGCGCGTACATATACAGGGTGTCCCAAAAATGCCTCGCAATCCGGAAATGGCGGGTTCCTCAGATCATTTAAAGAAACTTCTTCCTTTGCAAAAATTTTCTCCGAGACACCGTTAACGAGTTATTAACGAAAAACAGTGACCAATAAGAATCGAGTACGGCTGACGCGAGACGGCCCAGCCAACCAGCGCGCGAAGCCCAGTTCCGCTCATTGGCTCGGTCGCCTCGCGCCAGCCGAGCTCGCCTCTCATTGGTCACTGTTTTTCGTTAATAACTCGTTAACGGTGCCTCGGAGACAATTTTTGTAAAGGAAAAAGTTGCTCCGAATGACCCGAGGAACCCGCCACTTTCGGATTGCGAGACATTTTTGGGACATCCTGCAGAAACTGGTGAAATGCCATTGAACAGAAGTTTCCGATAAACCTGACACAATTAAAAAATAATCGTCCGAATCTAACTGGTAGTTCAGGATATTTTTTTATTACCAAAATTATACCTTCGTTTCTATAAAAATTGGACAGATGCTTCCGATAGACCTGATATAATTAGAAAATAATCGTCCAAATAGAACCAGTCGTTTAGGATATATTTTTTATTACCAATATTATACCTTCGTTTCTATAAAAAGAATGAATATAGAGCACTATGCTTTATCGATCTTAGCAATACATTTTTTTTTCATGCGCGGAAACACGTGAATCGTGTTTCCATCGAACTGACAGTGGCCATGTCCAAGTAATATACCGATTTTTATATGGAACTTCGGATGAAAAATAGTTCTTTCAAAAATATCCGACGCATATTTTTTTCCCGGCGAACACCGTTCGTACGGACGTGATAAAAACAGCTCTTAAAGGGGATGAAAAACGTATTCGATCGAATATTTTGGAATCCGGTGGAAGGCGCGAAAACATTCTGTTAGATCGTGTCACCTAAAATATCGGGTTCGTGTTCGTTTAATCTTTGAACTTCGGCGGCTGTTCGATTGCTATTCTTTGATTGCGGATCGTTCGATGCTTTGCGAAAGTTTGTTACAGTATGCATGCCGAAAATATGTTCGTTTAAAATTGAAGGAGAAAGAATCAAATAATGTTCTAAATAATATTCGATGTTCGCGATTTAAACAATTCGAGCAAATATTCGACGCGAAATCGTCGCCGGCGAGTTGTTTTCTTGATAAATTGAAACGTGTAATTAAGATGGAAAATGAATAGTTAAAGAAGAAGAAAAAGCAGTCCTTCTACGGCGAGCTGCGAGCAAAATTATGTTTCCGTCACTTTTATCGAGTTTATACTCCGCTTTAAATGTTTTTCATAATCTTTTTTCGTTAAGAGCTGTTTAACGCGAAGAATTACGGTCTCGGGGAATATAAACCGGCGAGCTGCTATCAGAAAGCGTAACAGAAAACTAAAAGAGACTTTGATCATTAAAATTTCAATTAATTTGCATAAAGGTTCTCCTCGATGATTATAAAAACGGCCCGCATTTTCAGCTATAATCCATTCGCGGAATTAATTGGTATTTCATGGTAATCTCTAGAAATATGAATTGCGGTTTAAAGTAAAGTTCATTAAATATTGCTCCGGTTGCTATGTAATAGTTGCAGTATTCACATTTACGTTCGCCGCGTTCTAAAATATTGCTGCGATTATATGCATATTGCTTCGACGAATAATTTGTATATTAATTAATAATACGTTGGTTTAAATTTGAAAGGATCGAACAGGATTCATATGAAATCTTAGGTTTTGGTATTAGAACATTTGAGGCTATCGTTTAATATGTTTTTCTGTTGTAACGTTCCTTTGTAAATTGTTCTACATTTTTCTCTTCGAATTACTTCTTTTATTATATATCTTGTTGTTATCATTCACGGTAATTGTATTGTTAATATTTATATTATATTATTATATTGTATTATATTATGCTATTATATTATATTATATTATGCTATTATATCATACTATTATATTAGATTATATTATGCTATTGTATTATACTATTATATTATATTATGCTATTGTATTATACTATTATATTATATTATTATATTATATTATACTATTATATTATATTATATTATATTACATTATATTATATTATATTATATTATATTATATTATATTATATTATATTATATTATATTATATTATATTATATTATATTATATTATATTATATTATATTATATTATATTATATTATATTATATTATATTATATTATATTATATTATATTATATTATATTATATTATATTATATTATATTATATTATATTATATTATATTATATTATATTATATTATATTATATTATATTATATTATATTATATTATATTATATTATATTATATTATATTATATTATATTATAATTATATTATTTTATATTATATAAAATAATATAATAATATAATATAATAAATATTATACTATTGTATTATATTGTACTATACTATTATATATATTATAAACATAAAAATTGTAGAAACTTTTATCATAGATTCTGTAAAAATTGGGAGACATTTATTAACGAAACGTGTAAAATCGAAGTTCCTTCGAGCGCTGGTAAATTGAGGGTTTGTTCGAGCATCGTTGCGAAACGAAATCGGGGATTGCTCTTATCGCCGAAGAAATCCCGGTTCGGTCACGTCGAGTCTCACGTGTACATAAAAATCCTCGGACCTAATTACGCACGTACACAGTCCGAATCGTCTAATTTCATAGCACGGTGCCCATGGGAAATTAAAGGGGATGATTGATACAGCTAAAAAGAAGTCTTAAGGACCATGCACGCGCTCTTTTATATCGATTATCTCGTGGCAGTCTTACAAGACTTACCTTGACATGCCACCGCGACCTTTTAATTCGCCCAGTAATTAAAATCGCGGTCGAACACTAATCCGCAGAAATAGATTTTCTCAAACGATGTTCAGTATGAAAGGAGTGATCAACGTTTCGTCGAAATTAAACTGGCTGCGCATTAAAGGATTTCAACACGAAAGAAAATAAAGAAATAAATTAATAATTTAATTTTATCGATAATTAAATTAATTTGTATCAATTGCCTGAGCATACAATAATTCAACGACCTGTATAAAATAATCTATGTTTCTACGTCTTCGAAACGTTGTTAAAATCGTTTCGCACAGCTAATTCATCGATTGGCCTAATTCCGAGCTTCGTTCAGTAATTTCCAAAAACTGATTTAATTCTCGAAAACTGAGCAATTAAGAGAACGATTTACGTAAATACCGCGAGTCAAAATCGTCCCGGCCACCGGCCAGCGACGATCATCGAACGACTTCAGCGCGAGACGTCTCGTTTCGGAAAGTTCGCCGCGGATCGAGTTAATGAATTCGCGGGTGTGGATTTAGGAGAGGGTTTTTACTGGTCATAAACGATCGAGAAGGAATTTTCGCGGCTGCTAATAACTCCTCGCTATAAATAGTCCCGGAATTCCTACGTGTCTGTCTGGCCGTTCTACCCACCTTTGTTAGCCGGCTTTTCACACGGGCCACCACCCTCCGCACCCTTGACTCGTCTCTCGAGCCGCTTCCTCCTTTTTCTTCGCCGTTTCTTCATTCTTTCTTGACTCTGTCTTCCTTCCTTCCTTCCTTCCTTCCTTCCTTTCTTCCTTCCTTCCGTCCTTCCTTCCTTCCTTTCGACCCATACCCTGCTCTCGACCGTTCATTCTTCTCGCAGAAATAGAGGGCGGCTGGGTTACAGAAAGAGGCTCCCGGACGTGGCCACGAGACTCTTCGCGTATAATGCGAAGGACACTTACGCGGCGAGGGAGACAATTTCGCCACCCTTCGGCTTCCCGTATCGAGAAATCAGCTGGTTCGATGGATCGATGAGCAAAGTACACGGGAACCGATAAGTCGGTCGGCAAGTTGAAACGCAGGCGTGGCAGCAAGCATTCGTTAACCCTCTCGCTGAAACCGCTGGCAATAATTTTCGGACGCGGCGATACGGAATTTCGTGAGAACATTGACTGTTCAGAAGAATAAAATACAGCGAATTCTCTCCAATTGTCTATCAACACTTAAACGAAAATGGACGATTTGGGAAGAAATAATAATGATAGTAATAAGTTGATATAGTGATGTAATAATAATTTGATATAATAATGCAATAGTAATTGGATGTAATAATAGAAATAATAATTTGCCGATTATTAATAACTATAAATAATAATACTATCTCCTCCCCCAAATTGTCCATTTTTGTTTGCAAGCTGAAGAATAATTGAGGATAATTTACTATATTTCTACCGATCGGAAACTGTAAATAATAATAGTATAGTAATAATAAATAAAAAATAGTAATAAAATAGTAATAAAAAAGTAAAAAAAAGATAAAAAAGTAAAAAAGTAAAAAGATAGTAATAAAATAGTAATAATAAAATATAGTAATAATAACTATATAATTTATAACTATATAACTAATAATTATAATAATAGTAATAATAATAACTGTAAATAATAATGGTAATAATAATAACTAAATAATAATAGTATCTTCGCTTCCTAAATTATCCATTTTCGTTAACAAGCTGAAGAACAATTGGGAATAAATAACTGTTTGAACGTGTGCGCGTCGATGTTATTCAAAGTTTCAAGAGACACCGACGCCATATTGCTTATAACAAGTGACGGGCAATATGACGGCTAATACGACGATACAACTGCTTATAATTACTAGACTGCAGAAGTTTATGCCCTAACGATACCATGGTGAATATGCAAACTCTATGCAAGAATATGCAAACTGTATGCAAGATATATACAAAGTATATGCAGAACAGAATTGATAAGTATGCGCTTGCGCAGTTGCCTCCTCTACCACGAAATTCGTAAAATTGTGTTTTCATCGATGTATTTAATATCGTATACAACGCGGTGTACACAAAAATGTATTCAACGTTACGGAAACTATTCTAGAAAATGATCCTGCGCGCGCGCGCGCGCGCACGCTGTTATTAACACTATGCCGTCCGCAGATCTTAGATATGATTCTTTTGTTTGACGCCGGCATAATAGCTTAGAAATTTTAGATTTTTAAAAAAATTTCGAAAATGGCGGTGTAATATAAATTCCTAAAATTAAGATAAGTCATCGAAGAATTTTCGTACTTAATTCTTAGTTAAATAAGCACAATGCTATAGTTAGTTTGCTGCCTTTTAACACCCAAGAAATATAGTTCAAATGTTATATATATATATATACTTATAATATTATATTTTGTTTCTTCTGTCAAAAAGTAAAAATAATTTTAACACTATGCCATTTTAAAAAAATGAAATAATATTTGAACTATATTTCTTGGGTGTTAAAAGGCAGCAAACTAACTATAGCATTATGCTTATTTAACTAAGAATTAAGTACGAAAATTCTTCGATGACTTATCTTAATTTTAGGTATATATATATTATATATTATATTATATTATATTATATTATATTATATTATATTATATTATATTATATTATATTATATTATATTATATTATATTATATTATATTATATTATATTATATTATATTATATTATATATTTATATTATTATATTTTATTATATTATATTATATTATATATTATATTATTATATATTATTTAATATAGTATATACTATATTAAACTACATTCGTTTTTCAATCTGTCAAATTATTAAAAGTATTAAAGTATTAAACCTTTTAATCTTAAAAATAAATATTTTAATTAGGCAAAGTATTGAACCTTTAAACATGTTTTAAGCATTTGATTGTTAACATTACGCTACACCTAATACTACTAAACCTAATAAGGTTTAATGCATAATTTAGTTGACAATAAGATAAAATTACTTTTGTCTAAATTCTCAACTGAAAATTGATGTCCTTTGTCTGGAAAAGATTAGTTTGAACGCAGAAAATGGCCTTTCGACGTCGCGCGCACGATGTAACTGGAGCATATTCAAATTTACTCCTACGGCATCTTACAACAACGTCCGGGTCGTTCCGTCGACGGTTCATCGAATATTTTTCAAATTATTAATGTGGCTCCTCCGCCGCATAAACGGTACGTTACGAAAACGCGGCGGGGAAGAGCACAAGAAAATCAAAGTGCATTTACTCTTTAATAACGAGTTTAAGCAAATTCTGACAATTTCCAAGCTAATTTGTGAAAAAATTGTGTGCATGCATGTATTATGCAGAACGTGCAACTTCTATGCAAGATATGCAAGGAATATGCAATATGCAAACCATGAGAAAGTATATGCAAACTACTCTAGAAAAAGAAATATATTTTTTGTATCCTCTCTAATGATGAAACATACTTCGGTTAAAGTTTTATCCGTTATTATTATTCAAATTATTATTATCATTTGTTATTATTATTATTGATTCTCTGTTGTGAATAATACATTGCTAAACAAATAATACACGAAAACCTTGTCTTCAAGTGCGATACGTGTTCGGTGGATGAATACATTAAATTGAAAAATAAGTGAAACGAGTAACAAGCGCATTTATTAAAAAGTGTTACAGCATCAAAAATGTCAGATACTTTGGGTAAAACTTTTGACGATTCTTTCGTCCCGATCAGATGTGAAAAAAAAATATTCCGGTACCGGGAATCGAACCCGAGCCTCCTGGGTGAAAGCCAGGTATCCTAGCCACTAGACCATACCGGATTGATGAAATGAGTATAATATTCGATTAGGAAGTCTGCCTCTTTTTCTTTTTTCTTTTTAGGACGATCGATACTATATTTCAGCGAATTTTCGAACCAGCTTAAAAAAGGAATCATGCGCTAAAAATGACTCACAGTATCGTGATTACAATAAATAATTTATGAAATAAAAGATCGAATAAAAGATCGGATAAAAGATCAAATTATCCGTCAGAGTGGAAACGAAAATGGACAACTTGGGAAGAGGAGATACTATTATTATTTCTTGTTGTTAATAATCGGCAAATCATTATTTCTATTATTATGTTAAATTATTTTATTTCATTATTATGTCTAATCGTTATTTTTATTATTATTTCTTCCGAAATAGCTCTTGTTTTTAAGCTGGGAGACAATTTGCGAGAATTGACTGTACATACCTAATAAACCATAGCAAATTCTCTCCAAATTGTCCACTTTTTTTATAAGCCGAGGGACAATTGGAGAGAGCTTTGAAAAATCTCACCTCGAATTCGTCTATTTCGATTCGAATGTTTTCGAGATCTTATCGGGACTATGGCAAATTCTCTTAAAATTGTCCACTTTTTTTATAAACCGGGGGACAATTATTATAGTTGTTAATAATTGGCAAATCATTATTTCTATTATTATATCAAACTATTTTATTTCATTATTATGTCTAATCGTTATTTTTATTATTATTTCTTCCGAAATAGCTTTTGTTCTTAAGCTGAGAGACAATTTGCGAGAATTTACTGTACATACCTAGTAAACTATAGCAAATTCTCTCCAAATTGTCCACATTTTTTTACAAGCCGAGGGACAATTATTATAGTTGTTAATAATCGGCAAATCATTATTTCTATTATTATATCAAACTATTTTATTTCATTATTATGTCTAATCATTATTTTTATTATTAGTTCTTCCGAAGTAACTTTTGTCTCCAAGTTGGGAGACAATTTGCGAGAATTTACTGTACATACCTAGTAAACTATAGCAAATTCTCTCCAAATTGTCCACTGTTCTTTTACAAGCCGAGGGACAATTGGAGAGAATTCGCCGTAGACCCGCTGAGATCTCGAAAATATTCGAATTAAATTTCTCACCAAAATGTCCACTCTTTTTTAACAAGCCGAGGGACAATTGGAGAGAATTCGCCGTAGTCCCGCTGAGATCTCGAAAATATTCGAGTTAAATTTCTCTCCAAATTGTCCACTGTTTTTTTACAAGCCGAGGGACAATTGGAGAGAATTCGCCGTAGACCCGATAAGATCGCGAAAATATTCGAGTTAAATTTCTCTCCAAATTGTCCACTGTTTTTTTACAAGCCGAGGGACAATTGGAGAGAATTCGCCGTAGACCCGCTGAGATCTCGAAAATATTCGAATTAAATTTCTCACCAAAATGTCCACTCTTTTTTACAAGCCGAGGGACAATTGGAGAGAATTCGCCGTAGTCCCGCTGAGATCCCGAAAACATTCGAGCCGAAATAGACGAATTCGCGGCGAGATTTGTCAAAAGCCACGCCGTTTTCAAGAGCGTCCCGAATATCTACGTATTCAGAACCGACTGCACGTCTTCCGAAGTTAGTGTCACTAAACCGTCAGCGACGCTGACGTCGACATGTCCCGGCAGCCCCGGCGAATTCCCGTCGGACATGACAGCGAAACCGGGGTCGACGGGTCGAATATATTGTTCGCACTTTGGCCGCACGGGGGCCCCCGGCGAACGTCGGTAATTAAATTAAAAAGCTGTACGCGTTTTTACGATTATCATAACGCTACCTTGATTACTGCTAATGGCAACAGTCGAGCTCATCATCGTTCAATGAGTCCGAACGGCGGCGGTGGAAATCCTTCAACGAGGCAGCGGAACGTCCACGCGGGCCGGGAAACTGCGGTATAATCGCCAGTTAGTTCCCGGCGAACGACGCGGCCGGTAATTTCGCGCGTGTTTCATCGTGTTTACTGCGTTTCCCCGCGGAAAATTGTTCCCGGTGGCCGCGTCTCGCCGGGGAAGAATGCGACGCGGGAAATCATGCGAATATTTTACGGTGCATAAAACCGTTGAACAGTTACAGCCTACTTGTCCTCTGTTTCGAGTCGTAAAGCGGCTATTAAAAGTATCATGGTCTATGAACGGCACGAGTCTGCCGCGCGAAATATTTTTCGTCACCTCGGACTACGCGATGCTTCGGTACCGTTAACCCCTCTCCTCTCTGTCACCCTGTTTCGCACTTTTTACAATGTCGCGGGAACGAAGTGACTTCGATCGAGTTGACACGCGACCAAATCGGTCTGATAGCTTCTCGCCGGATACAAAAAACCGAGGATATTCAAATAACGTATCTGAAGTTCCGATTGCAGCGGCGTGGGAATCAGTATCATGGCAATTATAGCGATCATAGAACCTCCCGCAGACCTCTCTCGTGAAGGGTTTATGGCACGGACAAGCGTGGGTCATCTGAGGAGACGGAGACCTTTTTTGGCAGCTGCCGAACATCCGGGCAGTGTCTCCGTCTTTTCTAATGATCGCGACGTGTCGTAAATCCAAAAGGCCCGAAAAAACCTCCCGCAATAACACTTGAGATTTTTGAACGCGTCTTGGGAAAGTTGGTCCCAACCGTCGCGGGGATGACATCTCAAGGCCCAGAGGACCTCCCCGACCACGCAATTACGTGTCGCACCCCTCTTCAAGACAAGGCCCGTGCAGGACGGTACGAGAGGGTGGTGACGAAAAGTTCGGAGGACGCTGATTGGGAAATCGTAATTTTCGAGAAAACCAATCAGTGCATCCAGGCATGGAGGTGGAGGTTCCTTCAAGAATCTCAAGTGGGGGAAAAGGGTATAAAAAACGCGAGCAGTCGAGGCGAGTCAGTGGTTCAGTAGTTTTCAATTAGTATTATTATTCTTACAGTCGCCTTCAAAAACATATATTCTCGATCCGGAGTCTCACTCGTGCGTCAAACAGTCTCAATCGTTCGGAGACTCACTCGTCGCAACCGGAGACTCATTCGACTCGGGAACTCAATCGCTCATTCATTCGAAATCGGTCAATCGGACCGATAACCGTTACAAAACCGACGCGTCTTCAAACAAGTGAAGCCCGGGCCTTACAACCCCGGTAGGGTTGACGTTCGATCCCCGCGCGTCAAAAAGGCGTCGTAAAAGCACGGCGCTACAGAAGTTCCGATTGCAGCGGCGTGGGAATCAGTATCATGGCGATTATAGCGATCATCCTCGCGACCACTATGGCTACGAACAGTAACACAATATTCTCTCATCGTAACGATTATCTGTCTTCCGTGATCGTGCGAATAATTTGAAGAATATAGTAATGTCTCTCTAATTGACGCACAGATCGTCCACAAAAATGGACAATTTAGGGAGAAGAGAGACGATTATTCGATCATTTTTATAGCCACGAATTGTCAACGACTATAATAACGAGCTGCGAGGCTCGAATAATGGCAGCTCCTCTTCCAAAATTGTCCATTTTTGTGCTGTCCATTTTGTGCATTACTGTACGGTAATGTCTTCTTAACTGACGCTCAGATCGCGCACAAAAAATGGATAATTTGGAAGGAGGAGATACGATTATTCGAGCCTTATAGCCCGTTTTTATAATTGTTGAGATTCAATGACCATAAAAACAAGCTGCAAGGCTCGAATAATGGTAGCTCCTCTTCCCAAATTGTTCATTTTTGTGCTGTCCATTTTGTGCATTACTGTACAGTAATGTCTTCTTAACTGACGCTCAGATCGCGCACAAAAAATGGATAATTTGGAAGGAGGAGATACGATTATTCGAGCCTTGTAGCCCGTTTTTATAATTGTTGAGAATCAATGACCATGAAAACGACCCGAAAAGCTCGAATATTCGTGTCTCCTTTTCCCGCATTGTCCATTTTTCTGGACAATTTGGGTGTCAATTAGAGAGACATTACTGTACAGCGAGTTCTCCCTAATTGACTCTCAGCTTCGAAACGAAAATGGACAATTTGGGATGAGAGGAGACTATTATTCAAACTTCGTAACTCGTTTTGGTAATCGCAGATTGTTGACAACTATAAAAACAAGGCGAATGTTATAATCGTATCTCCTCTTTCTAAATTTTTCATTTTTGTTCACAAGCTGAAGACTAATTAGAGAGAATTCACTGTATTTTTACAGATCGGAAACTTTTTTTCATGCAAAATCATTTTTTTTCACTTGTTTGTCGTCGATAACAAATGAAAGTTCTATTGTTGTTATTTATTTTGCACTAAGCTCCCCTTAATTCTCAATTATTTATAATTAGAAAGAATATTACAGTATAATATATAATAAGTTATATATATATTATAATATATTATAATATATTATTTACTTTGCACTAAGCTCCCCTTAATTCTCAATTATTTTCAATTAGGAAGAATAGTACAGTATAATATATAATAAGTTATATATATTATAATATATTATAATATATTATTTACTTTGCACTAAGCTCCCCTTAATTCTCAATTATTTTTAATTAGAAAGAATAGTATAGTATAATATATAATAACTTATAAGTAATATATTATAATTATTATTTACTTCGCACTAAGCTCCCCTTAATTCTCAATTATTTTCAATTAGAAAGAATAGTACAGTATAATATATAATAATTTATATATATATCATAATATATTATAATATATAATATATAATGCAGGAAAATTATTATTTCTATTATTTTGTCAAATTCTTATTGCATTATTGCATCAAGTTATTATTACATTATTATGTTGATGTATATATTGATATATTGATGTTACGTAATTCCATATTGTCCATTTACTATGTTATACTAAATTCGTTTCTATCGAAACTGCACTATTTCATACCAAAACCCCGTTAAAAAGGTCTGCTTATCGTTAGGTATCCAATATCATTATAAACAATATAATTACAAACAAGTTCCATCTAAAATCTAATTTTCTAGCAGATACGATTTAAAACTATCTTCATACTATCTCCAGTTAATCCAGTATTTTATAAACGCGGCTAAGATATAATTTTAATTTTCCAATTTTCATGGTTATTTCGATCCTGCCGATGCGGGTGAAAGTGAATGAAAAAAAAGGCCGGCGAAACATGTTTCCGCAAACTATTTCTCATATAAAGTTGATCAAAATTGCTTTCGGCGTGTATGGTGCGGTTCGCGGTTAGCATGATATTTTAGGCTAGGCGTTTGTTCCGAACAGCGTCCGGCGAAAAATGAACAGGCGAATTGGCCGCGATGAGTGTATATACCGTCCGTGGAAAATGATTAAAGGTAATAGGAACGGCGGAACAACGCGACGGTTTTTTTTAAAAGTGCTGTTATGAAAATTGAATTCCGTTCGCATTAAAGTTCCTGCGTGAAATAAGAGTGCGCACGGTTCCGTTCCGCGCACGGTGCTCGTGCCCTCGCATTTTCAACGTTGTCGCTTGGCCGTTCTTTCGAGCTAAAGCGGTTCGAAATGAAAAATTAACGAGATAATCGGCGCAACTATAACCGGGCGAGAGCACTCTGAACGATATTATTACCGCGCGCGAGACGCAATTTTCTTTTATCGTTTACACAATTATCGAAATTTCATAAGCTATCAGGTTTGATACGCTCCCTAATTACATATGACATCCCCATAAATTTCATTACATAAATAATTTGCCGCGTTACCCGCTTTCATAATTAATGATTTACCCCGATGCTGCACTCCGATCAATAATCCCAGGGATTTATAATTCTGGATTATTAGCATGCGACCCTTTATTATCCGGGCGAAATTTACGGCTGGTATTCCCGCTTCCTGAAAATGAAAATCTGCCCGAAAAAAAGAACAGCAGAAAAAAAGAATCACTCGCTTTTCCGATGCGTGCAATTAACCGATAATTCGTTGCACCGTATCGCGGAAAAATTGCTAGAATACCGAGAGTGCGCGCCAAATGTTTCCAATTGATTCGGCCCGGCTGAAGATTGTCTCCCTGTAACCAGGTTTATCGCGTAAACAGAGTAATAAATCGGTGCAGCCTATTTTTATTAACCAATTAGCGAGCTAGTCGTTTTATAAACGATGCCGAGCGACGAACAATTCCTCGGGAAATATTAATTGTTACACGTTGTTCGGTATGGTACAAAATGGCAATAGAAAAGCAGTAAAAGATGTTTACGTGAATGTTGAATTTATTATGAGACAATTTTTACTTCGTGTCAATTAAAAAGATATTCCTTATGAAAAATTTACATTTCAATTGAACTCTATTTTTCGCAATTAATATTTTGCTAAGACTTCGAATACGTAAACGTTTCAAAGTAGTACTTTATATCGAAATGCCCCTAAGCGAGAAAATATCTTAAAAATATATTCCGTCGAGTATGCAATTTTAATTGTAATCCGGCTAATTAGACCGGTAATCACATGGCAGTCTGAATCTTATGAACATCAAGGCCGATTGCAGACGAGCGGCTTGCGGCGATTTGCCGCCGAGAAAACGTTCGACTGCAGCTTTTTAGCAACACAGTGATCGATGCGAAGTAATTTACGCGAGCCGGCAATTCGGCGACAATTTGACGATAAATTCGCGGTTTATCGAAACAAGATCGCATATAAAAAAGCATGTAGCAAAGAATTCTAGGAAAGAATCGCAAACAATCGCTCCGAAGAACAGAAAAAAGCCGAAGAAGAGAACAACTCGACGCTTTCATCGGAGCATCCGAATTTTCGGTGATCTCCGACTTACGGAAAATTATCACGCGAAAGAAAAAAAGGAACGAAATTTTAGGAAGCTCCGAGGAAGCCTCCGGATGACGCTGGTCCTGCCTGAACGCAATGAAAAAAAGAACACTTGAGAAAGTATTCGAAACTCACGACGAACGTCCGTGAAAAGTGCTAATAACCGAAGAAACGGGTCCCGAGAAAATGGCTTCGAAATTCCTCGCCGTTGATTTCCACCCTCTTCGTGTCCCCCCTCCCTTTCCTCCCTGCAGCCGGAGACACTCGCCGTCTTAGCTATTTTCCACCCTGATGGTTTATTAATCTTTAATGGGTATAACTTCCAACACCGAAAGAGTTTTATATCCTCGAACATTTTACGCGGCACTATCCTTTTTCATCGAGTCGCCCTCGACGTCTTTTCAACCCGCTCCCCGGCCCCACCCCTCGATTCTCCCAGCCTTCACCGCCATCCGCCGTCTGGTTCTTTTTTTTTATTTTTTACCCTAGCCCCGGCGCTTGCTACGACTTGGCTCGTATAAAATGATAAAATGATTCCGGTATATATGTACGTACCCCGCCCGGCACTCGCCGGCAACAAGAACGCGTACTTTCCTCAGAATTTAATCGACGTCCCGAGGATTTCCGCTCGGCCTCGCCATGTCTTCGGGCTCGATTAACCACTTACGCGGCCGGTGGCCACGATGCAAATTTAATCGGCCGACAATATACAGTAATTTCTCCCGGAAATGCCAAATTTCGGGTTGCTCTGTGAACTTCCCTGTGCTGGTGCTACGCCTATGTGATTTATTGCCACGTCGATGCTAAGGGTCGACGGAGTTCACGGATGACAGCACGAAATGGACTGTTACGGTGTGAGTTGGGTAAAAATATCTGCGAAGCTCGAATCGTGGCATGTGGACTTTGAATTGCCTTCGAATCGTGGCACGTGGCCTGCGAATTGCCTTGGAATCGTGGCAAGTGGACTTTGAATTGCCTTCGAATCGTGGCACGTGGCCTGCGAATTGCCTTGGAATCGTGGCAAGTGGCCTCTGAATTGTCCTCGAATCGTGGCACGTGGCCTGCGAATTGCCTTGGAATCGTGGCAAGTGGCCTCTGAATTGTCCTCGAATCGTGGCACGTGGCCTTTGAATTGCCCTTGAATCGTGTCACATGGACTTTTAATTGCCTTCGAATCGTGGCATGTGGCCTGCGAATCGCCTTGAAATCGTGGCAAGTGGCCTGCGAATTGCCTTGGAATCGTGTCACGTGATCTCCGAATTGCCCTCGAATTCGTGTCACGTAGCCTGCGAATTGCCCTCAAATCGTGTCACGTGGCCTCCGAATTGCCTCCGAATCGTGGCAAAAGATAAATAAAAAAGTTAAGGTTGCTTTTTTGCCGACTGCCTCGATTTTTCATAAAAACGAGCCGCGAGGCCCGAAGAATCACGACTCAGTATTCTCGGATTTGCCGGTTTCAATTCCTCGACCTCCGAACATTTCTGGGAGAAATTACAACATTGGTATTAATTAAAAAAAATATTAATTAATTCTATCTTATTTAAAAATATTATTAATTCTATTTCGCATTTCGATCCTTTTCTTCCGCGAGAAATGATTCGATAATTGTCAAATCGTGTAAAATCGACGGGCACGAAGGTATACGCGAACAGTTTTCCAGGGAACAGCGAAAGAAAAGGTGAGGTCATACTTGAAATTTAGCGATTCTTCCCGCGTTCAGCAAGTTCGCCGAGCTAAACCAGAAATTTGCAAGGTAATGGGTACTAATATATCAATTTATATCTCGAATACGCCAGAGTGAATTATGGGAAATTGAGGGAGAATATATGCGGCGAGAGAACGGGACAGACAAAGGAAGCGGGACGTTACTTGGACCATCGCCAGATGTCCTGAATTACTTACTTTCCCCGCGTGTTCACCACACTTTGAAAAAACTTCCGTCCCCGTCATTTTTATTTCGAATATTTACAATCCATGGATCCGTGGATCTCTGTACAAAATAAATGTTGTTTGTGCCCATTGTAAAACGCAGGAAACAAATCCTCTTTGTAACAGCTTTAAGGGGGTGTTCGTGCGTTGTGCTTGTTTTAGGGGCATAACCGCGTTGTTTTTTAACTTTCTTTGGGTTTTTATTTTCTAAGGAATTATATAAGTGTTTTGCAGTCGCGATTACTAGGTTTATTTACACGCGTTTCAATAAGAAAATTTTTGGGTTCGAACAAAAATGAATTCAGCTGCTTCGAAATAATGATTAATTTTCAGAAAGATGATCTCATGGTGACCACGACTGCGGCCATTTTGTTTATCCGAAATGAAAAAAACTGTATAATTCTTAATTAGTATACTAATACGATATATTATGTAATATAAGATTATATATGAATTATATAATAATAAAAATAATAAAAATATAAATATAATAATAATAATAAATAAATATAATATATATATTAATATAATATACAATTATATATTATATATATATAATAATTAATATAATAATTATATATAATATATATATATATATATATATATATATATATATATATATATATATATATTAATATAATATAATAATAAAAATATTAATTAATTATATAAACTATTATAACTGCTGACAATAATAATAACTGATCGGGGAATTGAAGTTATGCCAGTCGTATTTCGCTTTATCGACTACGGTCCGCATTGAAGGAGCGATGACAGCCCTCAAAACTGGGGCGTAATTCCAGAATCGTCCGATCCTCAGAAATTGGGGGATTTCATGCGAACTAGTCGACGAACGAATTATCCGCTTAATTAGTACATCAAACAGTTCATAACTCCGACACTATTTCTTATTAACGATTCTATCCACTGCTGCATGTTTTATCACGGCCGGAAGTATTATTTTATGTACAATACGCTTCTGCAACCAGGTTGAACAAACTTGCTCGCGACTGCAGGGGAGCTGCATATGTGGAGCATGCAAATTATTAAAATAGCACGCATTGGAAGGTCTATAACAGGAATAACTCGCTGTTTACCGTTTAACGTTTAATATGATCGAAGCATTCGCGAGACCGTCAAATTCCGATGTAATTTCTATCGGAGCGCGAATCGAATTCCTTCGGCACGCATTAATCATCGTTACATATTCCGGTCGCGATCGAAAATATTTCGGTTATATTTATAATCGCGGAGAACGCAAATGTTCAAATGATTCAGAACCGGCATTCGAGAACCAAAATGACCGGTTCAATCATTATACTCGTCGGTACACTCGTTAAACACAGAATAAGAGAGAGAGAGAGAGAGAGAGAGAGAGAGAGAGAGAGAGAGAGAGAGAGAGAGGTGTCGCTGTTAAAATATTGCATCGAAGAGACGGTCTTATTTTACGAAGTTAACAATTTTATTATACTGATATTTACCTATTCGCTTAACATTAACGAATACTGCATACATAATAGACAAAAATCGCAGGAAATCAAATATTTGTACAAGTTAAAAATTTAAATTGCACGTCGAATACCAAGATCGTGATTCTTTTCTAACCTCACTTTTAAACACCTTCGCGTAGGATCGGCCTAAAAATATTATATCATTTTTATTTATTATTTTCATCTTGAAATTCGAGAATATATTTTCGTTTTCGCGAAAATTACAATTTAAATGGCCAATGGTCGCTGCTTTTTACGCGCGACGAGTAAACTCGTCGCGACACAAAATATTTAATTGATTACAATAAATAATAATAAATAATAATAAATGATAATAAATGATAATAAATGATAATAAATGATAATAAATGATAATAAATGATAATAAATAACAATAAATGATAATAAATAATAATAAATAATAATAAATAATAATAAATAATAATAAATAATAATAAATAATAATAAATAATAATAAATGATAATAAATGATAATAAATAACAATAAATGATAATAAATAACAATAAATGATAATAAATGATAATAAATAATAATAAATAATAATAAATAATAATAAATAATAATAAATAATAATAAATAATAATAAATAATAATAAATAATAATAAATAATAATAAATAATAATAAATAATAATAAATAATAATAAATAATAATAAATAATAATAAATAATAATAAATAATAATAAATAATAATAAATAATAATAAATAATAATAAATAATAATAAATAATAATAAATAATAATAAATAATAATAAATAATAATAAATAATAATAAATAATAATAAATAATAATAAATAATAATAAATAATAATAAATAATAATAAATAATAATAAATAATAATAAATAATAATAAATAATAATAAATAATAATAAATAACAATAAATAATAATAAATAATAATAAATAATTAATTATAATTTTGACGATCGCGTAGATCGTGAAAGCAACGGATTGCTCGTGTACACGGAGGCGCGCGTGACAGAACCACCGCGGCGCATTAATATCTAGGACTCGGTGGTCTAATCGAAACGAACCGAATGATCGATACCGTTCACGGGAAATCCAATCGGTAATTATCAACCGCAAACTTAATCGCCGCCTGCCACGATTTCCCTTGTTATAATGAATTCCAAGCTTGCCTCCGTTCCGATTCGGTATCCACTCTCGCCGGATATTTCCGGTCGGCTCGGATGTGTCGCGATAAATAAACGGTAAGGTCACCGAACTCTGAATCCTACGTTTTCGATCCTCCTTGCACGATACAGTAATGTCTCCCTAACCGATTCACAGATTGTGCAGAAAAATGGACAATTTGGGAAGAGGAGATCACGATAATTCGAACCTTTCGTCTCGTTTTTATAGTTACGATTGGTCATCGATTATAAAAGCGAGCCGCAACGAGCACGAATAATCAATAAATAACAATAAAATCAATAAAAAAGAATACAAAAGATATATAATATAATAATAATAACCCTTTCAACCTTCGATAACCGAAATATTAGTTTCATCAGGCAACGCTGTATTAAATATCATAATATTATTTTAATATATAGTAATATTTCACGGTTAAAAACGTTAAAATACTATAGTTTGTTCTATACCTTGACTTTCAATAATACCCATATTTTAGTTATTTAATTACGGTTTAGACAGATCTTAGCCCTGAACGGAAACAGAACGTTGAAAATATTTGGAAACATTACTAATATAAATATTTTATAATGTATAAATATTTTTTAACATAAATATTTTTATAATATTTTTATAATATTTCTTTATAATATTATTTTTTTTTTTAATATTTTTATAAATATTTAACATAAAAATATATAATATACAAAGATACATAATTATATATTATATATCTTTTTATATTGTATATTATATCAATATAAAAGACAATAAAAAATTGTCCATTTTTATGGACAATCTGAGCGTCAATTAGAGAGACATATTGGGCAAATCAATTAGCGATCCGATTGATAACGTTGGCGAACAATTCGCGGCGTTCATGATAATATTATGTGATAATATTTTCGATTATTAATATTTATGTTAAAAAATATTTATACATTATAAAATATTTATATTAGTAATGTTTCCAAATATTTTCAACGCTCTGTTTCCGTTCAAGGCTCTAAGATCTGCCTAAACCGTAATTAAATAACTAAAATATGGGTATTATTGAAAGTCAAGGTATAGAACAAACTATAGTATTTTAACGTTTTTAACTGTGAAATATTACTATATATTATAATAATATATATATATTATATATGATATTATTATTATAATATGATATTTATTACAGCGTTGCCTGATAAAATTAATATTTCGGTTATCGAAAATTGGAAGAGTTATTATTATTCTTATTTATTATTTAATACACGCGAGATATAAAGATGAGGGAAATCGATTTTTCGCCAAAAATGACCACGCTTTAGGCCATTACGCAATGTTTGAGCATTTAGGAACAAAGTTTCATCAAGGCTATTGTTCCGAAGCAGAACAAAAGCATTAATTAATAATTCCACCTTGTTAAATCCGCAATATTAACCATGCTAGAAAATTATGCGTGCCAAAACAACACACATCGAAGCGGAGATTCCGAAATTCAACGTGAAACATATCCTTCTAAGGACTCATTATTGTACGTACAATTAATGTATGTATTAACAGGATCGCATCAACATTTTATAATAAACTACAATGCCCGGAAAATCGCGCTTCGAGAATCGTTATCGTTTTCTGCCGAATGATATGACGCGATACCGTTATCGTAATTTGCATTTTGTAATCCAGCGCGGTGCTCCGAAGTGCCGATGCCGCCGATGTTCGGCAGCTCCGGCTCGCTAAAAATCCCAAAGTGACGTCAGGATTGTCAATTAGCATCGAACGTTGAAAAATCGGCGACCCGTCGGCATATCGCCGAATCGTTTTTCCCCGCGGAGCATTCAGTTCTCGGGCCCGTGGAGGCCAACAAATAACTTCGATGCGGAATTGCGGTCTCGGGCGAGAAATATTTCGCGGTGAACGGTCGAAACCGGAATTTATACGCGAAGTTTGGAAAAAGGCGTGTCACGTCGCGCCGCGACGGGGCGCCTCCGAGGGGTGGAGGGGGGGGGGGTGAAGATTTCCGGGGAGCAGAAAAAGATATTCGATGTCTCCCGGAGACGAAAAATCGAGGGAAAGTTCGCCGACGGGTCCGGGGAACGAGCATCCACCTCCTCCTCCTCCTTCTCGTAATTAAAACGTGAAAGGGAAGTTATGATCGGTGCGCCGTGTCTCAGCCTTAATTAATCCGGCAAGAAGATGACAGCCGGCGAGCCGGATATAAAAGAGCCGCAATAAAATTAGCAATGGGAAAACGCAAGCCCTGTTAAGTACCTCGCATTTTATTGCGACGAATTTCAAAATTTTACGTCAACGTCAGGTTCCGGGAGCGGCAGTCCGATAGCGCATTGTTTTGTTCGAGTGTGTGTGCGTATGTGTGTATGTGTGTGTTCGCGAGTCGTCGAATCGGCTGTCTCGCGAATGGAGACAAGCATTTTATTTTTACATCGGAATTTCACGTTGCAAATGCTCCTTTCCCGTTCCTCGACGTTTAATGGAGACGGGAAAAGAATGTCCTTCTGCATTGTTAATAATTCGACTGTCGCGTGACCCACGCGTGGGCCACCGAATTGCTCGTTCAAATTTGAAAATTAATTTGCATTATTACACCTTGCTAATTTGGTCGATTCCAGTGAAACGCGAGGTCATTGGAAAATAAATTGACGTCGTACGACTCAATTTTTCAACTTCAATTCGATCAAATGAAATATATCGATTGCATTTGGAACTTTTGAGACGATTGACACGGCAGTCAAAGTGTTAAATGCGTGAAATTGAAATTTTTAGACGTTCTCCATTGTTAATAATTCGACTGTCGCGTGACCCACCGAATTGCTCGTTCATATTTGAAAATTAATTTGCACGCCGATTTATTACACCTTGTTAATTTGGTCGATTCCAGCGAAACGCGAGGACATTGGAAAATAAATTGACCTCGTACGACTCAACTTTTCGATTTCAATTCGATCAAATGAAATACATCGACTACATTTGGAACTTTTGAGACGGTTGACACGGCAGTCAAAGTGTTAAATGCGCGAGATTGAAATTTTTAGACGTTCTCCATTGTTAATAATTCGACTGTCGCGTGACCCATCGAATTGCTCGTTCAAATTTGAAAATTAATTTGCACGCCGATTTATTACACCTTGCTAATTTGGTCGATTCCAGCGAAACGCGAGGTCATTGGAAAATAAATTGACGTCGTACGACTCAATTTTTCAACTTCAATTCGATCAAATGAAATATATCGATTGCATTTGAAACTTTTAAGACGGTTGACACGGCAGTCAAAGTGTTAAATGCGTGAAATTGAAATTTTTAGACGTTCTCCATTGTTAATAATTCGACTGTCGCGTGACCCACCGAATTGCTCGTTCATATTTGAAAATTAATTTGCACGCCGATTTATTACACCTTGTTAATTTGGTCGATTCCAGCGAAACGCGAGGACATTGGAAAATAAATTGACCTCGTACGACTCAACTTTTCGATTTCAATTCGATCAAATGAAATACATCGACTACATTTGGAACTTTTGAGACGGTTGACACGGCAGTCAAAGTGTTAAATGCGTGAAATTAAAATTTTTAGACGTTCTCCATTGTTAATAATTCGACTGTCGCGTGACCCACGGGTGGGCCACCGAATTGCTCGTTCAAATTTGAAAATTAATTTGCACGCCTATTTATTATACCTTGCTAATTTGGTCGATTCCAGCGAAGCGTGAGGACATTGGAAAATAAATTGACCTCGTACGACTCAACTTTTCGATTTCAATTCGATCAAACGAAATACATCGACTACATTTGGAACTTTTGAGACGGTTGACACGGCAGTCAAAGTGTTAAATGCGTGAAATTGAAATTTTTAGACGTTCGTGGCGTTCGTAAATGTTTCGAGCACTAATGAACGTCTACGTTAACGTGTCAAGCAATTACGTTATTAACTTCAGTTTAATTTGTGATGTCGTCTAGACAGGAAACTGTAATGAAATATTATGTTGTTCTTTTACGAAGTAATCGTAATGTGAAAGATGCATAAATATCTGGGATTCAATAACGAAATTAGAAGACGTAGACGGTGCGTGAACTGATTTTCTCGATTGATTTGATCATTCGATCGCTATTTCTATTTATCGAAGATTTAATAACGTCTAGAAAAAGTATTCGAAATTTAATTTGATAATTTTATGTTTGATTGGCTTATCTCCTGTGCGGTATACATATTTGTTATACAGAACTTCATAGTTATTTTGGGTGCATTTTTTTGTGTCACTGTGTCAGCGATACGATAAAATTATGTGCAGACTTTTAGTGCATTATTAAACCCATGAGACGTTATACAATATATATAAATAGCTTATATTATATATATATATAGCTTAAGTTATTATAAGCTATTATATATAATAGCTTATATATATAAATAGCTCACACGTGCATTTGACGAGCGAACAACTAACAAAGAAATAGATTGATTCAAAAAAGTCTACAAATTTTGATATTATTTATTTTTCTTGATGCAATGTGAAAATGTTGAATTTGTTAAAAATCTGTTTATATCGTTTTACATTAATTATATTACATATTATACCTATAAAATATCAAATTAAGTTAAGATATTCATCCTTTAGCAATTCAATGTTTTAATTTGATTTTAATAAGTTACCCTAACTTTACAATAGACTCCATCGTAAATATGAATACAAAATTACGACGTTTCGTTGATTTTCGTTCACACGAAGATCGCGGAAAGAGCATCTCGCGATAAAAGTAGCGCGAAGTTGAAAAATCTCTGCCGAAGAGCAAATAAAGGAACAGATGATTCGTTATGCTCCCCATATTTTAACCTGAAGTTTGCAAAGTTACAGATTTTCTTCCGGAGCTACGTCGTTATGAAAATAGCGCGCGAATTCGAAAAGTTTCGTCCACTACGTTTCCCATAGTCTCGATCATTCCGCGGCCGTAACGAAGGATCTCTCCGTCCCGGTCCAGAGAACAAAGATCTTAACGTCGTCACGCGAAGTTCGAGTTTCACGGGCAATTTTTCTCGTTCCAGTCACGTAGTTCACGATTGCTAATGACATGGATTCACAGGGCTCATCAAGATACAGGCGATCCGAAATCGAAATTCTGAATCAAGCTCGTCGCGACCTCGTTAACCACCTAATTGAAACTGAAAGAAACTCGCTGTACCCTTTAATTAACTTATTTCATTAGCAATCGGCGCAGACCTACTGTACTATTTTTATACCTTCTTCCGTTCGTTAACCGTAATCTCGCGAAATCTATGGAATTTCTTGTCACAGATACGTAGGCCAGTGGATCTGGTTACCGTGTGATAGCCGATTACTGTGCCTCTCGGTCATTTTCGCGCGTCACTTACTTTACATTCGTCGAATGATGCTGATGTTAAATTTGTTTATTTCTTTGTTCGAGCAATTATTTAGGTGTTAAAATGAAACGAAATGCCTCAAAATACCGCAAAAATGATTTATTTTAAGATTAAAAGAATGTCAGATCAGCTGTTTTAAGTCGTCGTGAGTTGCCGACGTTCAAACATTCCATATTCCAGCGGAGCCGGTTACCGTGCCAATTACTGCGCCTCTCGTTCATTTTCGCGCGTTACTTACTTTACATTCGTCGAATGATGCTGATGTTTAATTTGCTTATTTCTTTATTCGAGCAATTATTTAGGTGTTAAAATGAAACGAAATGCCTCAAAATACCGCAAAAATGATTTATTTTAAGATTAAAAGAATGTCAGATCAGCTGTTTTAAGTCGTCGTGAGTTGCCGACGTTCAAACATTCCATATTCCAGCGGAGCCGGTTACCGTGCCAATTACTGCGCCTCTCGTTCATTTTCGCGCGTTACTTACTTTACATTCGTCGAATGATGCTGATGTTAAATTTGTTTATTTCTTTGTTCGAGCAATTATTTAGGTGTTAAAATGAAACGAAATGCCTCAAAATACCGCAAAAATGATTTATTTTAAGATTAAAAGAATGTCAGATCAGCTGTTTTAAGTCGTCGTGAGTTGCCGACGTTCAAACATTCCATATTCCAGCGGAGCCGGTTACCGTGCCAATTACTGCGCCTCTCGTTCATTTTCGCGCGTTACTTACTTTACATTCGTCGAATGATGCTGATGTTAAATTTGCTTATTTCTTTGTTCGAGCAATTATTTAGGTGTTAAAATGAAACGAAATGCCTCAAAATACCGCAAAAATTATTTATTTTAAGGTTAAAAGAATGTCAGATCAGCTGTTTTAAGTCGTCGTAAGTTGCCGACGTTCAAACATTCCATATTCCGGATGAAATTATTGCAATCGAAGTAGGACAGGAAGGGTGCTATTAATCAAACAATAATGTAGGAACATTAATATTTCCGCACTTTGCGCACGCAATATGTAAACGAACGCGGGCCAGGAAATTATAAACAGAAAAAGATCCCGGAGATTCATTTCGAATCCACTTTTATCGGGAAAATTGGATTTGCAAAACGTGTGCTACATGCGTCACGCGATTCGCGATAACGCAATTTTCGATTTGTTTGTGCAACGCTCGTCTCCGTGCGAACTGCGGTAATAACTTTATTTGGCGATACAATGCTCACTTCGGAATTCCGCTGCGTGCCAGCGTTTTTATGGCTTGATTATTCGACGGACAAAAGCAATTCGTTCGACACGTTTCAATATATTTATTAGCCGTCCCTCCCAGCCTATTGACTTCGTCCTGTAATCATCCTTGTTTCGACACCTTATTACAATATTGACCCCCCTCCCCCTGCCCTATGACCTATAACATCGTGTCGGACCCGTTAGAAAGATTTAAAATATGCTCTATTAATTATAGACGTTATTCGCGTCTTTTAAATGGAATTAAAACTCTATCCTTCATTAAATCGATATTTTACATTTCGATCGTCACGCGAGCCATTCTAAGAAATGTATATGATTAAACCATTATATTTAATCGAATTAAATTTAAAAGGTTGGGATTGCGAACGAAATCATAGTGCAAGAGGTTATCGTATAATTCTATATAAAATATTGTATAATATAATTCTATATAAAATATTGTATAATTTAATTATATATAAAATATACAATATAATTCTATATAAAATATTGTATAATATAATTCTATATAAAATATTGTATAATTTAATTATATATAAAATATACAATATAATTCTATATAAAATATTGTATAATATAATTATATATAAAATATTGTATAATATAATTACATATAAAATATTCAATATAATTCTATATAAAATATTGTACAATATAATTACATATAAAATATTTGTATACAAAATATGCAATTGCATAAATTATTTCTCGTAATTAGTTCCATTAGAAACCAGTTCCATTTTCCAATTTAATATTGGTAGTTGCAGAAACTGCTACTGAAATGAATTCTTCGAATTGTATCCTGCTTGTCTCAACATAGAACATTATTAAACTCTAAAAGAAACTCTTCAAAAAATTCTAAGAATATTACCGCGCCTGTAAAAAAATAGAGAGATGAAATGGTAAACTGTTTGCCAACATTTGAACAATACGCAGCCACGTTTTGACGCCGAGCACTTCGAAATTAAAAATACTATTTGCTGCAGCAGGATGTACATCGTTATTCAAGCTAAAATAAGTCGAGATTTTTTTAGTTTTCAGAGATTTTTTATCACCAATGCTATTTTCGCCGAGTAAATTGCGAAAATATTTGCGTCGTTATTTTTCAAAGTGATCTATATTTTCGTATATCGAGATATTTAAAGGTTTGCCGTTTGAATCAATTTAAAACTACCGGCGAAGATAACATTTTGCAGCTGAAACACTTTTGATTACTTAATCAGGAAATCGAGCTCCATCAAATGTACGATTATAAATATAAAAAGATACTAAACATAGATTTTAAAAAGTCATCCAATTCTATAAGATTACCTCCAACTTCCATAAAATTAAAATAGATTTACATTTGAGCTGCATAATTCCATAAAGCTTTCTATAAATAAATATTTAAAAAAGAAAATCATCCAATTCTATAGAATATTAAATATATTATTAAAATACACTATTAAAAATATTATTATTATTATTGATATATTATAGAATATATTATATATATATTTATTTATATATATAATATTATTAAAAATATTATTATTATTATTAATATATTATATATATATTTATTTATATATATAACATTATTAAAAATATTATTATTATTATTAATATATTATATATATATTTATTTATATATATATAATATTATTAAAAATATTATTCTTATTAAATATATTAAATATCAAAATTACCGTTAAACTTAATTTTTTAAAAAAGTGAGCTTATACCATTTGAAAAGAAAATTACTCATTCGATAACGCTGTCTCCTATGTAACACGTGCCATTTTCAATGGAAGAGTGTTTTTCGCGCACGACCGTCGGTCTACAATACTTTTCGCGGTCTACTACGATGGGGACATCTTCGAACGCGAACGCAGGACGATCATTCGATAACTATGCTGAAAAATGATCATACGTGCGGTCGCGAATGCCGCGCGTGTCTCGCGAGGATTTCAGGATGAGCGATGACGAGCGATGCTCGTCGATAAACGTCGAGTTAACGTTCGATAAAGCTGACATAGTAGAGATGTTTATGGTACAGGACGATCAATTGTGTCCCAGATCGATCGATGTTCCCCGCTACTATACCCATACTGATCGGATCAGCCGATGCTTGTATAAGTCATCTTTTATAACGAGAGGAGAAAGATGCTTTCTGTGAACCCACCGACTCGTCGCGTCATTTCGAACTAACTCGAACCGGAACCAATAAAACAATCGAAAACACTGCTGCAAATACTTTCGAGAACATCGAATTTCTCGTGGAAAATACAGTGTAATGTCGTTGGTTGTTAATTAAGTTCTATTCTTGCTCCGGAAATCGCAAGCAAATTATTCAATCGCGAGCACACATAATAAACGATCAGATTATGTTGTCCATTTTTTCCATTGCTTAAAAGTCTTTGTATAATAATTAAATATTGTATAATATTTTGTATAATAATTAAATACTGTATAATATTTTGTATATAATAAATATTGTACAATATTTTGTATATAATAAATATTGTATAATATTTCGTATAATAATTTGTATATAATAAATATTGTATAATATTTTGTATAATAATTTGTATATAATAAATATTGTATAATATTTTGTATAATAATTTGTATATAATAAATATTGTATAATATTTTGTATAATAATTAAATATTACATAATATTTTGTATATAATAAATATTGTACAATATTTTGTATATAATAAATATTGTACAATATTTTGTATATAATAAACATTGTACAATATTTTGTATATAATAAACATTGTATAATATTTTGAATATAATAAACATTGTATAATATTTTGTACATAATAAATATTGTATAATATTTTGTATATAATAATAACTCGAACCGGAACCTATAAAACAATCGTAAACATTGCTGCAAATACCTTCGAGAACAACGAATTTCCCGTGCAAAATACAGTAATGTCTCCCATACTGACGCTCAGATTGTCCACTAAAATGGATAATTTGGGAAGAGGAGATTATTCGAGCCTCGCGGCTCATTTTTATAATTGTGGACAATTTATAACTATAACAATAAACCGCAAGGCTCGTATAATCGTATCTCCTCTTCCCAAATTGTCCATTTTTGTGCACAATCTGGGCGTCAATTAGAGAGACATTACTGTGTGTGTATCTACGAAAAGAATTATTCTTCAATCGAAGTATTTTAACATATATTATTATAGTATTTTAATATACAATTATTTATTATGAAAACAATGTGTTTAAACGAGAGAACTTAGCATCAACGTAAAGCAAGTTATATTTTGTGCGTTTACAAAATGTAACAAAGCGGCGGAGTCTTAGTTTGCGCGGGGGGGGGGGGGATGACAAGAGACACTACGGGCTATCGTAATGCTAAAAAAACTTTTAATTAAGAAGTTGTTCCAGAAGAGCATTACATCCCACGCATTGTTCAAGGACATGTCCCGTTCGTCCAGAAAGTCAAGAATGCTTGTAGCCTTTGTACTGTGCTTTCACGTGAACAATTTTTATTTCGCAAACTTTTGAAATTAAAATCCTTCCTTTCCCGATTCGAGGCTCGATCCATTCAGCACAATTTCATGAAATTAATGTTACATTATAGTAAATGCATATTGTGTTATACTTTAGCAAATAAATTAGTCAATAAGTAAATCGGTTAATTGTGCCAACAACTAATATTATAGTTATAAATACATGTATACATATGTATATATATAATGCTATATTATAGTAATAATATTTATAGTAATAAATATTATAGTAATATAATATTATTACTATAAATATTATAGTAATAATATTTATATTATAATTATAGTATAATTAATGTTATATTATAGTAAATTAAAATTATATTATACTTTAGCAAATAAATTAGTCAATAAGTAAATCAGTTAATTGTACCAGCAACTAATATTAAGCATAGTTATAAATACATGTATACATATGTATATATATAATGTTATATTATAGTAATAATATTTATAGTAATAAATATTATTACTATAAATATTATAGTAATAAATATTATAGTAATATAATATTATTACTATAAATATTATAGTAATATAATATTATTACTATAAATATTATAGTAATAATATTTATATTATAATTATAGTATAATTAATGTTATATTATAGTAAATTAAAATTATATTATACTTTAGCAAATAAATTAGTCAATAAGTAAATCAGTTAATTGTACCAACAACTAATATTAAGTATAGTTGTAAAATACATGTATATATATGTATGTGTTTACTATAACAGCATTTGCTGCAATATACTCGAAAAATAGAATTTCGGCCAGGGAGAAGGTGGCACCCATCGCGCGTCGCTTTGAAATTGATTCGACGGTCCGGCGCTTCGCGCGGAAGAATTTATAAATCGGCCTCCTCTTCCCAAATATTTTTTCTGGCCGTGTTCCAGCATCACCTGTTTCCACCCCATCGAATTTTATTTTCAACTAGCTCCCTCCCTCCCCGCCCCCCCTCCCTCTCCCATGGATTTCTGCAACGCTAGGCACGCCGGCTATGAATAGCCTGATAGAGGCCGCCCGCGTTCCGAAGGAATATTCGGCAGGACTAGCCCGCCCGATTCCTCGTTTACGAGTGATCGAGAAGGGTCCATAAAGAATACCTCTTACCTCGGTAAATCTTATTTTTCGCGTTCTTATTCAATGAAACCCACCGCCGGGAGGGGCGGGAGAAAACTGCGCGATCGTTTATTCCCTCCATATACATCCCTATTTCGGGGCGCTTCGCCCCAAATAGATTACACCGTGACCAATCTCGGGCTTGGCCGATTTAATTCGATCCGAACACCTTCGAACAGAGATTTCCTTTCATCGATATTGCATAGGGGAAACTGTAAATAATTCGAGCTTTTCCTTCTTACGAGCGCAACTGCCGCTTTTTGTTCGCGGATCGTTCGAATTAAGTTCTATTCTTGCTCCGGAAGTCGCGAGCAAATTATTCAATCGCGAACACACGTAATAAAAGATCAGGTTATGTTGCCCATTTTTTTCCATTGCTTAATAATTAAATATTGTATCATATTTTGTATATAATAAATATTGTATAATATTTTGTATATAATAAATATTGTATAATATTTTGTATATAATAAATATTGTATAATATTTTGTATATAATAAGTATTGTATAATATTTTGTATAATAATTAAATATTGTATAACATTTTGTATATAATAAATATTGTATACTATTTTGTATATAATAAATATTGTATAATATTTTGTATAATAATTAAATATTATATAATAATTTGTATATAATAAATATTGTATAATATTTTGTATATAATAAATATTGTATAATATTTTGTATAATAATTAAATATTGTACAATAATTTGTATACAATAAATATTGTATAATAATTTGTATATAATAAATATTGTCTAATAATTTGTATATTAAAGTAAATATTGTATAATCATTTGTATTGTAATTGTATTAATATAATAATCTTTTGAGGAAAATATTCGAGATACGTTTTCATAAAAAATATTTGATCCACTATGATTCTTATACGAATTATAATAAGTACAAGTAGTATAATATAAAATCATATAAAAAGTAGATTTTTTTTTCTATTACATTCTATCGCATTTCAATCAGCATCAAAAGGTGCAAATGTTTAACACAATCATTTTCTGACCAAAATATAGTTTTAACCTTCTTCACGATTGCTATTCACTCGCTGTGCTGTAATAGAATTTCGCGCGAGATCGTATCGATAAAGATTTCAGCGTCACAATTACTCTCTAGCAACCTTGTTATGTCCCCCGAGGGAGGACGCGGGAGAACAATGGGTGCAAGCGTTTACGCGTAGAATATACGTATATATGGCTTGAGTCTTGAATATGTGCTAGAGGTACATTTTGGATTGTTAATTAGTTCTATTCTTCCAAGACAGGTCTCGAGAACTTGCGGTGGTCACCGCGGTAACAGTTTATGATAACGACGCAGCGACGAGGTTGTTCTAACATTTAATGCTTTAAAAATATCTTATCTTATATACTTATATATATACTTATACTATATATATACTATACTATATATATATATATATACGTATATTATATATACTTATATATTATATAAAATATCTTATATATATCATATTTTATATACATAATTTTTGATAGCACTCTCAAGCATTTAGATTTCCATTTACAGGAATCGTTGAACAGAGACTCTACATTTCAAATTAGAACGTACACTGCCGTTCAAAAATTTCGGTGCCGATGCGTTCTTTGAGTTAAACAATATAATTGCTAAGAAATTATTGCAATCGAAACATTTCTGATCGCAGCGACTGCGAAAAGAATGGTGCGTCAAGAGGTTAATACCACGAAAATATAATTGCTCTGTTACCGTATTCTGTTTAGGTTCTTCTGTTAGGCTCCGTCGTATTCCGCAAATTACAGTAACCCAAAAAGTATCCGAGGAAAGCCCAAAAATGAAAAAAGAGCTCGCGTAACTTCACACGCGCCATCCCGGATGCAATTGTTTTAGAGAGTTATTGCTTTTTAATACCATAACGAAGCCATCCACGTTGGAGCTCTGCCCACTGTTCGATCGTTCACATTTCCAATTTACGATACGGACAGCAGAAACAACAATGACACAAATTCAAGTCATCGATGAAGCATTGCACCGGTGAATGCAGTTGTGCACAGCGATGACGCAGTAATACAGATAGCCGCCGGACGCGGCGGAAACTAAACGCTCGCGCACCGGAAATGATGCCGGCCACCTCCGTGCACTTCCCTGTTGGACTTCCTCGATTTGATCGTGTTCACGTTACATGCTGACCCTGGTCGTGGACATTCGTCTGCTGATTTCGTATGAGTTACAGGATTATGGGGACCAGCAGCGGCTCTCGATCAATGGCGAATGGTTTGCAGCTCTCGAGTTTCCATGGATCGTTTATGCAATTTACCGCGATACTGAGACGCTCCTGGCTTATTAACCCTTTGCAATCGAAGCTGTTTTAGCTGTGAACCTAAAATAATTTTTCTCATTTATGGTATTTTTATTTTATAGGATAAAGTGCATTTTATGCATGCGAAATTGAGTCTTCTTGCGACTTACACAACGGTTTATGCAATTTAGCGCGGTACTGAGAAGCTCCTGGCTTATTAACCCTTTGCAATCGAAGCTGTTTTAGCTGTGAACCTAAAATAATTTTTCTCATTTATGGTATTTTTATTTTATAGGATAAAGTGCATTTTATGCATGCGAAATTGAGTCTTCTTGCGATTTACACAACAGTTTATGCAATTTAGCGCGATACTGAGAAGCTCGTGGCTTATTAACCCTTTGCAATCGAAACTGTTTTAACTGTGAATCTAAAATAATTTTTCTGATTTATGGTATTTTTATTTTATATGATGAAATGCATTTTATGCATGCGAAATTGAGTCTTCTTGCGACTTACACAACGGTTTATGCAATTTAGCGCGGTACTGAGAAGCTCCTGCTTTAATAACCCTTTGCAATCGAAGCTGTTTTAGTTGTAAATCTAAAATAATTTTTCTGATTTATGGTATCTTTATTTTATATGACGAAGTTCCTTTTATGCATGCGAACTTGAGTCTTCTTGCGACCTACACAACGGTTTATGCAATTTAGCGCGATACTGAGAAGCTCCTGCTTTATTAACCCTTTATACTCGAAGCTGTTTTAATTGTAAATCTAAAATAATTTTTCTGATTTATGGTATTTTTATTTTATATGACGAAGTGCATTTTATGCATGCGAAATTGAGTCTTCTTGCGACTTTCACAACGGTTACACTTTTAACAATTTTAAAAAAATCTAAACTTTGTTAATGTAAAAATTATCTTAGGACGTGATATAACAGATTTCAGCGGTGCCTCAGAGTGCAAAGGGTTAATCATTAGACTGCCGAGTCATATGGAGTCATACGGAGTCGCTGTAACAGTGTATTGTAATGCATAAAAGTTGCCAGCATGTAAACTAAAACTGGTACAAAATAACTTTCGATTGTTTTCAAGCCACTTGTCAAATTACAACGTCGATAATTGTCTATCTGTACAGGAATTAGCTCGCATTTCACGTCTTTTTTCCCCCTATTTTCTTCTTTTCATTAAACTTCGATAAACACATCAACATAATCAATAACCTCTTACGCTTATGTCGTCGCTCTTCACTCTCGATCATTTCTCACAGAAAGCCCCTTACGCGTCGACATAAATACGCGTACCTGTGTATCACAGCAATCTACGTGTGCATTAGCATGAACATCCGGTCTCTAATTATCACTTTCGATTCGCGACTCCGCGCGTTGTTTATCGAGGGGCAACGAAGACAACGCGGATGGCAAACGAAGGATAATAGACCGTGCGGTTTTAAAGCGGTGCTCATCGCCGTCCGTACGGTCTCGGGATCCGAGGAAGCGACGATCGGGCGGGCGTTATCCTCGCGATGTGAGCGCCGCGACCGCTGAATCACGGATAATGAGCTCTCGAAATCCTGTTTCGCGGATATGAGGTCGAGGAGGACGTGCCTCTACTCGTTGTGATGAGCTCGCCAGCAGCAAAGAGAGGGCTGATTATTCGAGCTTAATGGAGCGGAGGGGGTGGATCACGAAGGGTTGGCTAGCATCGGGGTGGCGGCGGTTCGGGTGCTGGTAGGCGGCCGGAAGGGGGCCAGGGGGGGCGGCGGTGGCGGCAGGGGGCTCGATGCAGGCGGGGCGTTTAATAGCGGACACGAAACGACTCCGGAACGAGTCGATCGATAAAAGTGGCCAGTTTATTTTCCAGAGCCCCAACGCGGCAGAATACCTTTTGAAAAAAAGGGGGGAACCGCAGGAAAAATAGAAGAACCACACTCGACCTCCTCGTGGGCACCCACCGAAGAAATTGCTTGTCTTTTTTCGCTTAGTCAACTAATTTTGGCCTGCGGATGCGCTACAACGTAACTTCGCCACGAGCTTCCCTAAAAGAACGCTAAAACGACCGGTGCTGCAGCTTCTTATAATTAGTTCCGATGAGCCATGCTCGTTTTCTCGGCCCGTCCCATTCTATCCCGCCGTTGCGGATACAGTTCGGATCGGGAGCGCGCTTCCGGTTTCGGCTTTCAGGAAACAGTTCTTGCGATCCGCTCTCCCTTTTTATTTGTGTTCGATGCACTGGGTGTCCCGCGTTTCTCCGCGCATACGTAGGCCCTAGATGTACTCTGGATGTAAAAATAACACTGAGATGTTGTACAATTAACCTTTTAGGCACGACGCGCCACTATAGTGGCTTTCGCGGATGTCATCTCTCTGGACGACGCGCCACTATAGTGGCTTGCTCTAGTAGCTCACTCGCTCATCGTTTGAACCAAATAATCGTCTTCGTATGCATTGTTTCACACTTCTTTTGTCTTCGCATCGATTTACAACAGTCTACAGGGTGTCCCAAAAATGTCTCGCAATCCGGAAATGGCGGGTTCCTCGGATCATTTGAAGCAACTTCTTCCTTTACAAAAATGTTCTCCGAGGCACCGTTAACGAGTTATTAACGAAAAACAGTGACCAATAAGAATCGAGTACGGCTGACGCGAGGCGGCCCAGCCAACCAGCGCGCGAAGCCCAGTTCCGCTCATTGGCTCGATCGCCTCGCGCTAGCCGAGCTCGCCTCTCATTGGTCACTGTTTTTCGTTGATAACTCGTTAACGGTGCCTCGGAGAACATTTTTGTAAAGAAAAAAGTTGTTTCAAATGGCCCGAGGAACCCGCCACTTTCGGATTGCGAGACATTTTTGGGACACCCCCTGTATATACAGTATCAGACTCTGTACAGTACACATCAGACTCTGCCGCCCAGAGAAATAGCCTCGCGCAGAATTCAGCCGTACCTAAAAGGTTAAAAGCCATAGTGTAAAATAACTGAACGTAATGTGATATAAAATATTTATAAAAGAACGTTAGAAAAACACACGTTTAAAATTTCTTGGTCATTTTTCGACCCTCCCTCGAGCATGCACGATCGTCGGAATTTTAACACTAAACCTATCACGGTCAAAATGACCGATTTTTTATTTTACGATACTACAAACTTTGGAGACTTCTTCGTGGAAAATTGAATTGACAGTAAAATACTATCACTTTTTCATGACGAGTATACTCGTCTAACACAGCTAACTCTAGTTGAAGCTATGTCAAGCTTATTAAATACATTATTAAATAGCCAATACTCACTACTTTTTACGCATTGAATTTACGAATTGAATAAATTATATTATTGAAACAAGTCTCATAATCAAAACTTCACAAAATCCAAATGAATTCTATCTTTTCATTCTTATGAGTCAATGCACGCTAATCGTAATAACTGCTCGGTTGGTTTAGTGTTAAAAATTGGTTTGAATGTACATAAAAATGATTACATCTTTTTTCGGCGAGCTAACGAATTCAAAGAATGATTTCACGTCGGCAAATTCACTATCGAACGCCAACGAACTCGTTCAATTGGTGTAACTAAAAAATTCATGGCAATTCGTACGTTCAAGATCGCGTCGAGATGTTCAAACACTGGATCAAAAAGACGGTTTTATATTTTACAAAATCGACAATTTTATTACTAATATTTACTTAGACACTTAACGTTAACATATGCTTCAAATTATCAACTTATCAACGCTAAACTCGAGGCGAATTCTAAAAAGTGAATTGGATTTCCGCAGACCGTCCGCCATTTCTATCACGCGATTTTTCCCTCGAAATGCGCGGGAAAAACGCGGCGCGCTAAAAATCGTGAACAATACTTGTTTCGAAGTTTCAATATTGTCGCGCGCCTTTCCGTTCGTCAAAAGGCACCCTCTCGCCGGCAGGCGTTTCCTCTGAAAACACAACGGAAGCGGATTCAAAGGCCGGGCTTCCACGGCATGGACACAGATCTCCCTGCAGGATACAAAGTTTCGGAAGTTAGGAGACACGGAAGCTGGTCCGAGGGACAAGGAACCCTTCAACAACCACCCCAGGGACCCTCTCGTCCTTGCTTGCGCGGACCTTTCTTCTAACTAACGTTCCTAAATCGACCCGAGCCCTCCGGTCGCGCGGACCGAAATTAAGAAAAGCCGGCCGCCTCTCCTCCTCGGACAGCCTCGCTCGGCCGTCTATGTATCCGGGTCGTGCACCCGGAAAGATCGTAGATGTCGCATAATGAAGCTGTTATACGAAGGACATCGAGCTCGAGCTTGGCCAGAGGCTGCAGACTGCGCGTGCAACCCCTGTGTCCCACTGCATAGGAACGAGAGTCCTCGTTTCCTCCGATAAAAGACGAGTGGAAAAAAGGGGAATAAAGAGGAAAGGGGGCACCCGCCCCCGATTCTTCTTCCTCCCTCTCTCTCTCTCCCTCCCTCTCTCTCTCTCTCTCTCTCTTTCTCTCTCTGTATCAGGATCCATGAAAGTCAAAGCCGGCTTTCGGAGATCCCCGGTTCGGCGACCAGCCATCAAAAGAAATTATGCGACACTCGCTTTTGCCCCGGAGATCCTTTCTCAGACCTATCCTGGATCAGTTTCAGTGCTCTATTGATCTATCGATTTTTATTATTCTTTGCTCGTGTCAGACAGCGACTACAATTCTTTCTTTAACCGGTTAGCTGCGTTTGACGAGTATACTCGTTGTGGAGGGGTGGCAGTATTTTATGACATGACGAGTATATTCGTCATTGAGAGGTGGCTGTATCTTGTGACATGACGAGTTTATTCGTCATTGAGAGGTGGCAGTATTTTGTGACATGACGAGTATATTCGTCATTGAGAGGTGGCAGTATCTTGTGACATGACGAATATACTCGTCTTGGAGAGGTAGCAGTATTTTGTGACATGACGAGTATACTCGTCGAGCGTAGAAAGTATTGAGCATCGGCTATTTAATAACGTATTTAATAAGCTTGACATAATCTTAATCAGTTTACCGTGCTTGACGAGTATACTCGTCACAGAGAAGTTGCATTATTTTGTGTCACGACAAGTATACTCGTCGAGCGTAAAAATTAGTGAGTATTGGCTATTTAATAACGTATTTAATAAGCTTGGCATAGCTTCAACTAGTCAGCTGTGTTAGACGAGTATACTCGTCATGGAAAAGTGATAGTATTTTACTGTCACAACGAATATACTCGTCGAGCATAAAAAATAGTGACCATTGATTATTTAATAACCTTAACGTAACCTTAACCAGTTAGCAGTGTTCGACGAGTATACTCGTCACGCTTAAAAAGTAGTGACTGTTGGCTATTTAATAACCTATTTAATAACCTTGACATAACTTCAACTAGTTAGCTGTGTTCGACGAATATACTCGTCACGAAGTGGTGGCAGTATCTTGTGCCACGACGAGTATACTCGTCATTGAGAGGAGACAGTATTTTGTCTCACGACGAGTACACTCATCATTAAGAGGTGACAGTATCTTGTGCCACGACGAGTATACTCGTCATTAAGAAGTGACAGTATTTCGTGTCGCGACGAGTATACTCGTCGTCGCTTGATTCTCGCGACACATGGAGGCGTTAACTGGTTAAATAATAGATCTATATTTATGAATATTTATTGAAATTACTAAGCAGCTGATTCTTTTATACGTTTTTAAATCTTTCGTAAATTTTTTAGCATAAACGCGACTTACGCTTTCGCGCAGATCGTATAACATGTTCCTTTGTATTTCGTTTCAGGTAAGAAATCACCGAATCGGCGAAGCCTCCTCGTAATTGCGAACGAAACGTGGTCCAGCGATCGAACAGTAAGTGAAAAATCTTAAGAGATTTCTACGCCTAGAAATTTTAATTTCGATACAAAGATGAATCACGGTCCGAAACGAAAATGAAGAAGCAAAACGGGGGAACGGCGCGCCGACACGAGCAATTAACAGATCCCCGTCAATGAAATTATTCATCACCATTTTCTCCGTCTTCCTTCTTCTCGCTCCTCGAAGATGCTGTCGGTAGAACTTTGATCTGCCCTTTTAGTAATACTGATAAATTAATTAACACGTGGCGTGATAACACGACGAGACCACGGCTCTAACGGGATTCGGTTGATATCGCGAAGTTTTTCGGTAAACACTTCTATTTGTCGAACAACTTCGTGAGATTCTCACTCACCTGGTGAGGAATTCGATTGTTATATTATATCGAGCGACCACAATTTTCACAGTGTATTTATATACTAAATTATGTTTCGCCACGCTTGTGTCACGATTTTCACAGATTTGTTAATCAAAATTTATTATTAGCCGGCTAGCATTAATCGATTATTGCAAGCAATTCAATCGATGTTTAAAAACGTTACAGAACCGAAATCCACGCGCTTCGCTCTTCGCGCTTTAAAAGAGTAATTATTGAAGCGTAATGCTTTCAGTTATACATATTTACATCCATTAATACAGTTAAAATATAAAATTCGTTTCGAACGTATTTCTCCATTCCATCGTGTAATTCTCCAAATAATGTATCACTAACGTATTATTAATGTATTATAAATAATGAATTTTTATTAAAACGCCTAATTATAATTAAACGTAAATTTTATTGTAATATCATAACGCATATTAATCGTATAAAACCAGAACGAATGATGTAAAAGTGAAAAATATAAAATGAATAATATAAATGAGATAAAATATAAAATATACAATATAATATAAATTATATAAAATATAAAATATAATATAAATTATATAAAATGTACAATATAATATAAATTTTATAAAATGTAGAATATAATATAAATAATATAAAGTGTACAATATAATATAAATTATATAAAATATAAAATATAAAATGTGCAATATAATATAAATTATATAAAATATAAAATATGATATAAATAATATAAAATATAAAATGTACAATATAATATAAATTATATAAAGTATAAAATATAATATAAATAATATAAAGTGTACAATATAATATAAATTATATAAAATATAAAATATAAAATATAATATAAATAATATAAAGTGTACAATATAACATAAATTATATAAAATATAAAATGTAATAGAAGTAATATAAAATGTACAATATAATGTAAATTATATAAAATATAAAATATGATATAAATAATATAAAATATAATATAAATAATATAAAATGTACAATACAATATAAATTATATAAAATATATAAAAGAACATGTTAAAAAGATTGCCGAATAAAATGACAAATGATCCGAAACACGCGCAGTTATATCTCTATCGCGAAAACACCGTCGTTCGCGTGTTAAAACGAGCCGAGATTGATCGTCGCGCGACCATATTTCCTTCCAAAATTCAATCATCTCGAACATCGCGAATCCGTCGAGAATCGAAAAAAAAAATTCACCGAACGACGAACACATCCAGCGTTCGTTCCACGTGGAAGCTACGAAATAACCAGCGTGTAAACGCGTCGCGTTAACGCGGGATTTGCATGTTCCGAGATCGGCGAGCGAAGTACACACTTACGTGTCTTTAGCCGGGCGAGTTGCCCGAATAAGGACCGTCGGTGGACAGAAGTTTGGGAGGTCCGGTCGTGCGGGAACCGGCCTCGTCCTTGGCTAAATCGTCGTCGAGGTCACCGCGTCGTGGTCCCTCCTCTCCTTCCTCGTTCGTTTCGGCCGGCTCCCTCCGGTATATCGCGCGACGTTTCGGACAAACCGGGTCCCTTTTCGTGGACCCAGCAGGCGGCTCGGGCCGAACGAGCGTCGAACGGGTATCGGCGATACATCACGCGATGCCCACAAATCCCATCCGGGGCACTAAACAGACCGGCCCGAGCAGCGGAACAACAACCGTGCGCCCAGAGCCAACGGCGGAGGATGAGAGCCGGGCCGGAATGACGCAGTTCGTTCTCCCGTGGCGGCTTTTGAACACCCAGCGAGACCGCGGGCCACTGTATCAAAAGGACCGTGAAAACGTCACCGCAGGACTAACTGATATTTATGAGTCACTTCTGCGCGACAAGCTCGCTTCGAGCCATCGTTCATCCGTTTACTCGACCGTGCGCTCCGCGAGGGCTAGGACTCGATCGCGAGACGAACAATCGCGAGGTTTCCCGTTTCGAGTTACATTTGTTACACCTGGTTACGCTTGTTACGCTTGGTTACACTTGTTACACTTGTTACACTTGTTACACGGTGTCCGTGGCAGACGATATTCGAAGGCGACGACGGCCGAGATCCGCGGACACTTTCTTTGCTTGCTCCGTTTTCTAGGCGCGGCAAATTCTCTGCAATTGTCCGCCGGCTTGTGAGCAAAAATGGATAATTTGGGACGAGCAGATACGATTATTCGAGCCTTGCGTTTACAATCGGTGGCTACAATAACGAGATTCAAAATTTCAGTAATTTCGATAATTTTGATAATGATTTATAATAATTGTTATAAATTATTGATAATAATTTTGATATTCAGATTAATAGTTAGATTTAGATTAGATTCAAATTAATAGTTAGATTTAGATTAGATACAAATTAATAGTTAGATTTAGATTAGATACAAATTAATAGTTAGATTTAGATTAGATTCAAATTAATAGTTAGATTTAGATTAGATTCAAATTAATAGTTAGATTTAATAGTTACATTTAGATGTTCAAATTAAATAGTAGTTAATTTAGTGCCAGTATCAATGGTTAAACTATTGTCATAAGTTAATTTATATAATTTGTTACATTTTAATGGTACAAACAAGTCATTATTAATTATTGTTGTTGCGGTGAAATATATTTATAGCATACGCATTTCAATAATCCAATGTTTACAATTTGATAAAATTTAATAGTAAGACTAAGATTAGATACCCCACACATCTTATAGAATTAATATAATTAATTATATTATAGAAATTATTATAGAATTTCTATAACATTAATTCTATTAATTATTAATAATTCTATAATATTAATTCTATTAATTATTAATAATTCTATGATATTAATTCTGTTAATTATTAATAATTCTATAATATTAATTCTATTAAAAAATTATTAATAATTCTATAATATTAATTCTATTAAAAATATTAATAATTCTATAATATTAATTCTGTTAATTATTAATAATTCTATAATATTAATTCTATTAAAATTATTCATAATTCTATAATATTAATTCTATTATTACAGAATCAATATATTAATATAATTAGAAATTAATTAAGTTTGAATAATATTATGCAAGTTAAAAAACAATTATTAGGGAAAATTTACTATATTATTAGGCATTCCGTCTCCAATTCTCTGTGCTCCTAGTGTGCCTCGACCTTTAGTGTGCCTCTTACAAAAATCAGATAAAATCAAATCAGAATAAAAGCCATTTTATCTTCAGCATTTAACGCCGTCAGCGTTTCGATGCACGTTCCTAGCCAGACGAGTGACCTTTCCAACGGTACCGAGCACGAATAAAACGATCATCCACCTCGCATTCAACATCCTGTTGTTCCGAACAAAAGTGTCCCCTCCATCGCGAACGCCTGGCCGTTCGACGATTATTTCGATCGCCTCCTAAAAATCGTCCGAAGAATGCGGCCGCCGAGTGCCGATCGTCGTCGAATCGTTGCTAAAACTCGACTTACGGAGTCGCCGAGCATCGTCTAACGCGCGATAGCCGGCTCTCTCCGGCTCTCCTCCCCGATCCAACCAACAACCTACTCCCGTTCCACCGACAAACGAGATCGGGGTCCGTGAACACACGGTTAGATACATCCGCAGCGTGAGATTATCTCGCGATCCCCGAGTCTCTATTATGATTCAACTGACAAGCTATTTGTTGTCCCCGGGGGAACAGGCGAGCCGTTGCTCCTCCGTCTTTCTCAGCCGGCTACGGGGCTAGACGTTACAAAGCGAAGACACGAACTCGGTGTGTGTCTGTCTCTTCTTTTCTTCTTCTTCTTTCTTTCTCTCTCTCTGTTTTTTATTTCGCCGTCTCTCCCCGGTACCATCCCCTTCTCGGCCTCCTTCTCTATCCAGCGGCGAGTTTTCTTCATCGTTCGGTCGCGTCGCATCGACTCGACTCGACTCGAGTCGAGTCGTGTCGGTCGTCTTCGTTCAGGACGCGAGACGGAGAGACGGTTTCCAGCGGGTCCACGGCGCACGGTTAGCTCCCTTCCTCCCGCCGTTGTCTTTCCCGGTCGGATAAGGAGTCACGGCGCGGGACAGGCGAACCGGGGCATTTTTACCGCGTCCACGAGGATCACGAGCACCTTCCCGAACCAGGACTTGAGAGCAGATGCCGGCCCGATATCTTCTAACCGGACCCAGGCACGAACGCCGGGACGACGCGCGGCGCATTTCTGATTTGCGAGCGACGCGTCCTGCTGGAGAACCCCCGTTGCTGGTCCCTTCGCTTTCTCATTCTATCGCCCCTCTTCCCCTCGGCGATCCCTCTCTGCCCCCCTCTCTCTCTCTTTCTTGATCTCTCTCTCTTTCTCGATCTCTCACTGTCTCTCTTTCTCTCTCTCTCTCTCTCTTTCTCGATCTCTCACTGTCTCTCTTTCTCTCTCTCTCTCTCTCTCTCGATCTCTCTCTTTCTCTCTCTCTCTCTCTCTCGTTCTCTCATTCTCTCTCTCTCTCGATCTCTCATTCTCTCTCTCTCTCTCTCGATCTCTCATTCTCTTTTTCTCTCTCTCGATCATTCTCGATCTGTCATTCTCCCTCATTCTCCCTCATTCTCTCTCTCTCTCTTTCTCTTTCTTACTCTCTCTCTCTCACTCTCTCTCTCTCCCTCTCTCTCGATCGTTCGGTCTTGAGCTTTCTCCCTCCTTCCCGCTGCCGATCCTTCTCCCGCCGGAATTTCAGGCCGATGACCATAGGTATTTTAACTGGGCATGGACGAGGGCTTCGCGTGGCCGATGCTTAAAACGGTCTCGTTTCCGAGCTGGGTCACTTGTTGCCCATTAGGGGTGACACTGGTATGCCCTGATTTGGCAGTGTTTAGGGCAAGTGCAGGCATTACTGCGGACGAACGAATTGCTTGCCCGAATACTGCGGCGCCTTATAAAAGTAACAAAATGTAATATTTTAGAGTGTGCAGTCTTCTAAAAATGAATCTTATAATTTTTAAGTATGTTGGATATTGATGTTGATTCGTACGTAATGTCGTTTATTCGATTTTTCATGTTTTTCTTGTAAGAGTTCAGAGCTTTCAGAGTTCGCACATTTTTGTCGTATTTTAAGTTGCATTATTCTTGACGAGGGAGCATTTGCGAATCGTTTTTTTATGAGAAATCGAGGAAAATAGTGGACTAAAGTGCAACGAAAGCGCGGTAATAGGCGCTTTTTGCTCGCAGGGAAATTTCTAGAGCATTCTGCGTTCCAAATACTGCGGTGTTTTATAAAAGTAGTAAAGTATAATGCTTTATAGTAATGAGTGATTGTTCTAAAAATGAATCTCATCATTTTTTACATGCTTAATATTGATAGCTTATGATATGAAAGTAAGGAATCGCAGTTTTTACTCATTTATTGACTTTTGATACTCGGAAGATTATGTAACAGAAATTTATATTGCATGCAACAGAAATATATTATATATATATATTAGAAAAAACAGCTGCTTTTAAATTAATTTGTAAAATTATATTATATTATATATATATATACTTGTTAACAATTATACAAATTAATTTAAAAGTAATATAGTAGTATATAGTAGTATATAGTAGTATAGTAGTAGTATATATAGTAGTGTGTATATATATATATATATATATATACTTGTTAACATATAAATATAAATAAATATTAATATAAATATAAATCATAATAAATATTAATATCGTAAATTAAAAAATTAGTGACCCGTCATTTCGACGGGTTCCATAAATCTAGCGTTAAATTAGTCGAGTCTTTACTTGAAAATATCTGCTAATAATAAAAAAATGTTATCAAATTATCTGCTAATAATAAAATTGTTATCAATCAAATACAAAATGATGAATTTCAGAATGTTATTTTATAACACAATTAAAGCGTCAATGTAAAGCTCACATTAAGCCAGCCGGAGAAATGATTCAACAGTAAAAAAGTTTGCCAAATAATTTCTATTCACAAAAGCTTACAGTTAAATCGCAATTAAATTGGTGCCACGGTTTACAGAGTTCTCCGCAGATTATTTTTCCGCGATCGAGCCGCTATGCGCCGCGTTGCGGACGACCGCAATGAATATCGAAGCCTGCCGCGGCTTCTGTTAATCAGAGGACGATCAAATCGCAGCCGCATAGTCGAAACCCTATTAAACAGGCAGAAGAGTTTAAATCGCATTACGATCGGGAACTGCGGCCAGAGTTTGCGTCCGATCTAGTGACGGCTGCTCCTACGTACAAAAGTTAAGTCGTGACTTGACCCGGAGTTAAATGGTGTGCCCTGCTCTGCTCGGTGACGCGTTCCCCGTCCGACGAAACAACGAACTCGGCGCGGCTCTCGGCTCTATTCTCGATATTCCCGTAAACTTCGAATTTTCAGTGAACAACCGTGTGCAGCGAAGTTTCGCGCGGAAATAGAAATCGGCGAAGCCCTTCTCTCTGCTTAATTAAACAAAAAAAATTGGAGGCGCTGGCGTTTCCGTTGCGCGACGCGTAATTGGATGGATGGATGAGCGGATTCGTGCACTGATATTATTTTAGGAAGCAACGTACCGGTGTACAAGTGCTCTGCGACTAAGAATTATTTATAGGCGGCATTAAACTTCCAGAAAATTATACTTGGATGTGCTGTATATAAGGGTTCAATAGATTCGACGGTTTAGCTGACATATTATTTGTCGGATGTATTTTAATTCGGTGATCGAGTTAGCCATCGAAATGTAACGAACTTTTAAATCGTTGTATTATTAGGATATATAATTTTTTTTTGGTTTATTCGGAAGGAAATGTAGAAATATATCAAACTATATGTAGCAGAATTCTTCGATTTTTCATCTATCATTATTTTTGCCTATCGATATGCAGCTATTGTTTACATTTCCTTATATTAATTCCGCTGAAATGTATGCAACGGGAAATCCTATAGAAATCCAATAGATATTGCGACCACAATTTTCACGTAACATGGTTTCTCGTACAACGCCCTATACAGTGGAAATTTATAGTACAAATATTATATTATACAAAATTATAAATATATAATAAATATTTTATTATATATTATATAACAATAATATATAATAATATATATATAATATATTATATAACAATAATATATAATAATATATATATAATATATTATATAACAATAATATATAATAATATATATAATATATAATATATTATATAATAATAATATATAATAAGATATATTATATATGAAATATTATATTAGATTAAAAATACAGCGAATTTTACACATTGTTGACAAAATTGAGTAGAGAAAATTTGAAGTAATGCGAATATTTATAGAATTTCAGAATGTGTGTTGATACGTTATTTTCATTTTATTAAAATTATTAAAGCAAGATACAACTTTCTATGTGGTTTCCATCTTTTGCTGTTGATGCAGGAAACCTTTGTTTCGCATAAAGATCCGCTGGCCAGTAATTATACCAAAAAGGAGACGTTAAAAAATAACATTGGACAATCGATGATCAACGCTATAATATTGTTTTTCTTGTTTCATTTAAATAATTACAAGTACGAATTTGTTCAATTGTTTTTGAATTATGATAATAGGAATATTCTTCGTATTACATACACAGGATCATCCAAAACAGACTATAGGAAGATCTTTTTTATATAAAGAACAAACTATCGTGAATTTTATTGTTTTTTTTTTATATAATTATGAAGTATCATCTACGACAATTACGAGCAAAAGTTGCTACACAATAATAAAGTATCGACTTCTACGCCATATATTTAAATAAATACGCACCGAAGAGGAAAAATCCTCTATAACAATTACATTTAATTATTAAATACATTCCTATTCAATATATGTATTTCGATTCCACAGTATTCCACTTCTACGCCATATATTTAAATAAATACGTACCAAAGAGAAAAGATCCTCTATAACAATTACATTTAATTATTAAATATATTCCTATATATTAAGACTAGGACCATAATACATATAATATATCTATTTCGATTCCACAGTATTTTAATAAAATCCCAGAAAATTTTTCGGAAGATCACAGCGTAGCACATACACACACACACACGCACGCACACACTAGCTTCCGAGAACCGGATACCATAGCTCGGTTTACTATGATTTTTGATATTCCACGGTTGCATATTGCGCAGCTCGTGCATACTGCCGCGACGAACTTGCCGCGCATACGTATTACGTTTGAGATTCCGCAGGTTCTCGGAGGGCAATCACTCGGCGAACAGAATCGCCGAAGATCCTATCTGGCGTCGTTCGGAGATCTTTCGATCGGTAAGGGAAACAGAAAAAGGATCACGCAATCGTGACTAAGGCTAACCCCTACCGAAATGCTCGTGGCACAGGAGCAGGAAGTTCATGGACCCTGCCGATTGGTCACGAGAGCAATCAGGTCTGGACTTCCTGCAGCGTCAGAGGCTTCATAACCCCGGCTTCGTTTCGCCTCGGACGACCGGTCCGGCCCCGGTCGCTACGATCGACCGAACTCCGTGAACCCACGCTAAAGATTATCCCACGAGAGATTATCTCGTTCGATCGCCGGGACTCGCTCGTCATTAACTTGCACGCTGCACTTTGTTCGGAATGTCTCTCCTTTTACACGCGAGCCTCCCCCGCTTCCCTCCCCTTCCACTCCCTCGGCTTTATTCACTCGGTTGCCATATTCGAGACTTTCTTCCGTCGTCGTCGTACGATTAGGCCGCTGCTCGACGCTATTCTTGTCTTGCACTCTTGGACGAGATGTGAGAGTTGTTGGAATATACAGTAATGTCTCCGTAATTGGCGCTCGGATTGTGCAGAAAAATGGACAATTTGGGAAGAGGAGACACGAATTATTCGAAACTGGCGGCTTCGTTTTTGTAGTTACCGATTGTCAGCGACTATAAAAATGGGCCGCGAGGCTCGAATGATCGTATCTCCTCTTCCCAAATTGTCCAGTTTTCTGCACAATCTGAGCGTCAATTATGGAGAATTTTGTAATGAGATTTTCCTTATTGGCGCTCAGTTTGGAAACAAAGTGGAGAATTTGGGAATTGTTCGAGCCTTGCGGCTCGTTTTTAAGTTGTTAATAATCGGTAATTATAAGGTTGGGATTTTTTCTCATCGGTGTATATTTATTTAAATATATGGCGTAGAAGTCGGTACTTTGTTATTATATATCATCTTTTATTCGGTAATTGGCATAGATGATACTTGATGATTGAGTAAAGAAAGCGATAAAATAATGAGGTAATAATAAGGTCCGAAAGGTTTGAACAATCGTTTCTCCTCTTCCCAAATTGTCCATTTTTCTGCACAATCTGAGCGTCAATTACGGAGAATTTTGTAACGAGTTTTTCCTTATTGGCGCTCAGTTTGGAAACAAAGTGGAGAATTTGGGAATTGGTCGAGCCTTGCGGCTCGTTTTTAAGTTGTTAATAATCGGTAATTATAAGGTTGGGATTTTTTCTCATCGGTGTATATTTATTTAACCCTAGAAAGATAACCATATGACAACGTACGTAAAAGATAACCATACGCTTCAGAGGCGCATGCTTTTCTAAGGCGTCAATTTTATACTAACAATGGATATTTATTTAAGTTAATCTAGTCATTTTAAAGGTTTGGCATTATTGTAAAAATAAAATGCATTTATATTATATTTTTTTATATTTTAAGTAATTTTAAACTTAAATCACTAGACCTCTATGAAAAATTAACAAAAATCAACAGTCTTCGCAGGCGCCTCTGCGACGTAGGTTATCTTTCTCGGGTTAAATATATGGCGTAGAAGTCGGTACTTTATTATTATATATCATCTTTTATTCGGTAATTGGCATAGATGATACTTGATGATTGAGTAAAGAAAGCGATAAAATAATGAGGTAATAGTAAGGTCCGAAAGGCTTGAACAATCGTTTCTCCTCTTCCCAAATTGTCCATTTTTCTGCACAATCTGAGCGTCAATTACGGAGAATTTTGTAACGAGTTTTTCCTTATTGGCGCACAGTTTGGAAACAAAAATGGAGAATTTGGGAAGAGGAGGTCCACGGTTATTCGAGCGACTTCGTTTTTAAGTTGTTAATAACCGGTAATTATAAGGTTGGGATTTCTTCTCATCGGTGCATATTTATTTAAATATATGGAACGGTAGAAGTCAGTATTTATTATTATATATAATCTTTTATTCGTAATTGTTATAGATGATACTTGATAATGGAATAAAGAGACCAATAAAATAATGAGGTAACAATAAGGTCCGGAAGGCTTGAACAATCGTTTCTGCTCTTCTCAAATTGTCCATTTTCGTTTAGATGCTGAAGGGTAATTAGGGAGAATTTATTATACCACTCTTTTCAGTTAATTGTTTATACTCATTTTTTTTAAACTGCATAAGTGCAATTTAAGTGCAATTTAATTTCTAGCAATTGATAGAGGAAATTTCAATCTTGCACAACGATTCGCAATCTAATAAACGTCCAAAATTATGCAATCGTGAGTTTTACATAGTGTTTAATTACCGATTGCATTTTCGGTATAAAATTATTGTTTTACGTGCAATTACTTTCAATTGATACTCTAATATTACATTTCAAATAGGCGAAGCTGTTTCTTTCACGCATTTAGATGCGATTTATATCTATATTTCGCATTTTACTTAAAAATATTTATTGAAAATATTACACAAAGTTTATTGGAATTTATTTCGTGTAACACACGATATCTGTAACTTGTCGATTACGGTATTAATTTATAACACTTAACAATACAGCGGCCACGTGCATAATTGTATCAAATGCATCGACGAATGAATACGCTTCATTAAAAAAAGGAGAGAGAGAGAGAGAGAGAGAGAGAGAGAGAGAGAGATTGGATACAAAAATCATCGTAAATTAAAATCGCAGGAATATTTATCGTTTGCACTAATTCCATTTCTAATCGTTCTTCGGCGAACACTTCAACGTTGAAATGTTCCTCAGAGAACGTTCTGTTTTCCATTCGTTGAAGAACGAAGATCTCGAGAAGTACGTTAATAGCTGTCACCTTAATCTTTTCCTCGTTTCATGACACAGGACTCGAGGATTGTGAAACAGTTACATCTCGGGGGCTCTCGAGAATGTCGTCAAAGGATTCCTTTATCTAAAGAATAAAATACGTCGTGGGAGGATCAGTTTAGTCCTTTTGCTTCCGGCGCGGTCGCAGTGGCTGTCCACGATTTATTGGGCCTTGCGGGGAATGTCTCCCAAGGAGATCGCAATAACTTTCGCATTATTACACGGACCTGGCAACCGTCCCATTGTTGAACACGAACGCTAAGTTTTCGACCTGAAATCTGGTCACGATGTTCTGTGATCTCATCGGGCGGCGTCGTTAAACCAAGCAATTCAATTAACGTCAATTCTAGCGGATTCCGAAAGTGCTGCTTCGGCGGAAACTAATTATTGTAATTTAATAACTAGGTGCAAATTGTCCCGCGTGCCCGTTACATGCATTCCAGCACTCGGTACATACTAATTGGGGTGTTTAATTATTCGTTAAACATACGATCGAATAACAATTTATCCGAATAACAATTTTACCTGAAATTTTGTTCGAATGAAAATTCATTGGAATAAGAAGTTATTCGTTATGTCGTGGAAGAATTTATTTGTAGAGTAAATCAGTCGGAATAAAAATTAGTGTGAATCGATTTGAATAAATAATTTTGTATGAATAACTTTCGAGAACATTTAAAAGGCCACCTTGTGTTGTTTTAAATCGGTTGAAACACGATTTTTGGAAAATATTACGGTTCGATGGATACAAGTTAATTGTAATAATAAAATTTCTATAATAAAACTTAATTTGTTCACTCTAGAAACGGACTAAACTTTCCAGTGAAAAAATATTATAATATATTTTATATATTTTATATATTATAATATATAGTTATAATATTATAATATTATATATTATATTATTATAATATTGTAATATTATACATTATATATTATATTATTATAATATTGTAATATTATACATTATATATTATATTATTATAATATTATAATATTATACATTATATATTATATTATCGAAAGTCGAAAAAATAGTCGTAAAATCTAAAAACTAAGAACTTTTGCATGATTGTGCAATTTTTATTGTGTGGTAATTGTTTGAATAAAATACAATCTTTTTGAACATAAATGAAAATATTTTATATATTATAATATTATAATTATATAATATTCTAATATATAATATTATAATAATATAATTTATAATATATAATATTATAAACATACAATAAAAATTGAAAAATCATGCAAAAGTTCTTAGTTTTTAGATTTTACGACTATTTTTTCGACTTTCCAGTGTACATTCCAACGGGTTTCGTCGAGAAAAGTCCGAAAAATCGAAGTCCTGAATCTAGAAATGCAATTCAAATAGGTCCTGAATACATTTGTTAAAAAGTTACGCGCATCCAAAGCTGACGAATTTCCAGAGCTTTCGACAAGTTAGCAGGGCATATCGATGCACACTCGGCCCGCAATGAGCGGCGCCGCTAGATGGCAGCACGCGCAACGAGGAACCATTAAATGGCAGCGCAGGTACGCGAGAGCGGTCATTTTGTATTCATTCCAGTGCGCAAAGGCAGTGTCCAGGTAAATTCAGGAATTATTCAAATTACATTCCTAGATTCAGGACTTCGATTTCTGGACATTTCTCGACAAAATCCGTCGATAAGCACGCCGAACAGTGAAAAAAACAGCAACCCCCAAAGAAAAGTCTAACCCAAAATCCGTTCACGATGGCCTGCAATTCACGGAACATAGTTATCGACTAATCGCAAGCATTTTTCCGGAAAAAATAATGCTTGTTCACCCCGACCGCGTTTCATTTTGGCCGGAACAGTTATGGCTCGCGGGAAGATTTACGTCGCTGCGTTTCGGACGCGTCAGAAACAGTGGGGGCTCGCGCACCGTATTTTAATAAATCGCAACAGCCGAAAGGACCCGAAGGGCGGCCGTGTCCCGCCACGCGAAGAGATATTTATTCCGTTCACTTCAAAGTCAAAGTGATACGTATTGCGCCGCGCATGCTCTAAGTTCTCGGACCTCTGTCGTCGAGTAATCGTGATCTATTCGTTCTCGTTCCAGCCGGCCGGCTCGCGCGCAAACGTTATATTCCTATATCCACGTGTCGGTATTTACATAAATCATAGCCGCGCGCGCGGCGGCGGCGGCGGCGGCAGTTTTCCAGCGGCGCGCTGGAAATACGCGTTGATCCCTTTTACGGTAAGTGCGGCAATATTTCGCCGGTGAAACGTCACGGGGTTAAACATATAGAAGAAATATTTTCCGCGTGTCACGGAAATGTTTAACCCGGAAACGGCCGGTTCCGTTTACCGTTAGTGAGTTTCTTTTCCTCGTTTTCAGCCGGATCGTCCGTTTCGTCGATCGTCGACGTCCCATCGAACAGAGAGACACGATCGTTCTTCAGCTTTCTTCTTCAGCGTTCTTCGGTACAAATGTCATTGCTTCTCTCGTTATAATTTGTAATTATTCAGTCATCGCGGACGAGGTTTCTTGGGTGTATAAAACAAAGGGAATGAAAAAAATTCCGAAAGTAACCGTTTCGAATTGTTGCACTAATGAATATCAGTGCGATAAATGAGTTGTGCTAAATGAAACACAGGCCTGAAGAATCGACGAAGTCTTGGAACTCTGATCAGATCCGAGAGAACACGAAATGACCCACGAATGTACAGAGTGACCCGTTTAAATCGATCCAATCGAACAGCTTCAAGAGATGCTAATAATTTGATACTAAACAGATAATAAACTGATAATAAACAGATTTTTGAAGATGAACTGGATGAACGGAATGATGAATGATGAAGCGTATTATATATAATATATAATATATTATATATTATTTATATTATATATATTATATATATATATATTATTATATTATTATTTTATTTACTATTATTATATTATATATATTATATATTATAATCGTATTCAGAATTATGTGATTTCGTTGAAAAACAGAGTCGACCTTTATTTGTTCGCGTCCGCTTACAGAAAAATGAGTTGCCACCAAAAAAGCATTTAATTTCTGAGAGAATTATTTTTTATACGATGCGCAATCGACGAGTTATTTTCATTCGTAGATTAAAATCGAACACCCTATATTTTCTAAATCGAAACAAAACTTGATTTTTCTGTTATATCAAAGTCTAGGGAGATTAAAAAAGTAATGTGAAAATGTAATGCAAAACCATTTCATATATTACACTGCATGTAACCCTACAAATGTTACCTCACAAATGGTCGTTAATTGCTATTGAATAGACGCGACGTTAAATAAACTAAATGAAAGAAGAAAAAAGAAGGAAATTCCAGGGATTGAAAGTGTGACGAATAGAAACGTACGGGAAACAAAAGCGGTCTCGTTCTATCGAAGAAACGATTAAGGACGAAGAAGCGTCAATTAACGTAGCCGTAAAAAGAAATCACGGCGCACAAGGGACGTTTTTACGATATTTCACAAAATCAGCACCGATGTTTCCGGAGCGAAAATATGAATCGCCGTGTGCACGATCGGTTGAAATGCCTGCAACGAAAACGCGTTGGTCCTCTTCGGCGCGGAGAGAACGAACAGAAGGGGTTTAGGGCATTCAGTTTAATTTTAAAGGTTCCCAGCTTCCAGCCCGGGGACAAAGAATGGGGGAAAGACGGGGACAGTTGCATCTTTCGGCGATTGCCAGAGTCGAATCATTCGCCTCGTTTCACCGGGGACAATCGCGTTTCAATCCTTTCAAGCTGCTCCCGGTCCGACGTTAAATCTCCTTTACCTCGACGAATAATTTCGCTCCAGCAGCTTAATTACGACTGGGAGAAAATCCAACGTCGTGAATGCAACCGCGTGCGTTTTGTGGCAGTTTTTCGATTGTTCAATACTTGGAGCAGATCGACGTCGACTGAACTGGGACGAACGGACGGACGAATGGACGGACGGACGGAGTTCCTCTTCCATGAAAAAGGATTCGTTCGAAAGGTAAACGCGATAGCGGACGTCCGGCGATGGATGTACAGGGTGTCCGTTCACAAATGTTCAAGCATCTCGCTGCAAAAATTAAATAAATTATAATACTTTTCTTTTTTCGTTTGTCAGATTTTCGAGTTATGACGGTCGACTTAGCTTTTTATTTTTTTGTTAAATGGATGCATGTCATTCTTTTTTTGTGCATTTGGTAGAGGTTATTTGAAATGAAAATGATGTCTTTTTCGGAAGTGCTATTATGCTTCGTTTGGAAGATGATTGGTTTCTTGTGTCTATTATATATATGTAGTTGCTAGGGTTATTTAGTATAATTATAATATACTTGGATATTATACTATTACTATATATACTATTATATAATATATATAATATATTATATATATTATATACTATAAATATATGTATATACTATATATATACTATTACTATACTACTTACTTGGATATTATAGACGTTTAATGATATAAATTAATATATTAATATATTAATTTGTGTCCTCCAACATCTTAATTAATATATTAATATATTAATTTATATCCTTCAACATATATAATATAATATAAATAATCATATATAATATATCACATATATAAATTAATATATTAATTTATATCCTTCAAAATCTAAATTAATATATCAATATACTAATATATTAATTTATATCCTTCAGCATCTAAATTAATATATTACTATACTAATATATTAAGGTTATGTCCTTCAACAACTATATCCAAGTACATATATTATAGTTGTTGAAGGACATAAATTAATAAACTTTGTAACGAAACATCGCAATTATTGCAACATTTTCAAAGTCATCGTTCGTCCAATAAATTTCAGAATTATTTACAGGCACGCGTTAAAAGCAGAAATATTGTCATTTAAACAGTTTCTGACAATTGCTTTCAATCTTCACCTACTTCATCGAGGCCTACAGAAAATATATAATTATTTTAAATAAATATCTGTTCGAATCAACTCGAGAAACTGTCAACTCCGGACCGATCATGCTACACAACGCGCTGCCAAAGTGTTTGCCCCGGCGAAAACATTTATAGAGACAAGTGTTCCCACCGCGACGTCACGTCGGCTCCAGGTCCATAACTTTTTCACCGAAACAAAGAGAGTTCCGCCTAACGCGTAAACTCGGCCGGCGAAAAAAAGCCCTCGAATGAGTCATTCAACGGGGTCCTCCCGTCTTCGAAAAGCGCGCAGCAATTCATCCCTCCGCTCCCGGACGAAGCGGCGGACGGACGGACGTCCGGAGGAGACGGTACGAAGCGCCAACCTTGACAAAAAAGCTCGAACGCCTTCCGAGATTCGACTCAATTAAGCAGGCGAGCCCGGCTCTTGACAAAGTACGACATCATTGTTCCTTTATGGGCGGCCCTAAATAAGCTAGTCTGCCAGCATATTGAGCAGCGAGCCGGCCGACGGATGGAAGAGAGGACCGCTGTAAAAACGAGGACGAGTCCGCGATTCCGTGCGCTCGTACGGCTCGAACCGGGCCGATGGAAAAAGGAGGAGACGAGGAGGGGCACGATCGACGTGCGGTGGAACGACAGCGACTGTCGCGATCGGCAAAGAAGAGGACGAAGAAACCACCGAAAGAAAGAACACGAGGGGGGAACATCTTGTCAGTCACTCAGCGGGAGCGTCAGACTTTGCTCGACGATGTGGGTACCCGCCAGTTGCGAACTTCTCCTCGAGGCCTTCTCTCTCTCTCTCTCTCTCTTTCTCTCTCTTTCTCTCTCTCTCTCTCTCTCTCTTTCTTTCTCTCTCTCTCGCACTCCACTTTTTTCCCTTCGTTTTATCGAACCAGGAAATTCGGACGCCGAGGCTCGATCGGTACCCACGAATCATCGCGACAGGATATTCGAACCGTCGGTAACGAATTGCCAAACGAGCCTGTCGGCAGCCTAAACGACAATCTGTCAACGGCAACGTACAGTAAATTCTCTCCGGTTGACGCTCGGTTTGCACACGAGAATGGACAATTTCGGAAGAGCAGGCTCGAATAAATCAATTAGGCGGATGAATCGATGAGCCAATTAGGGGGAATTTACTGTAAAAGTGTATGTTGCGATGGGCAAGCTTTCTCTTGTATTCTTCGGACGGAAAACGATTCTTGAACGGTTCTTCGTGAAGTATAATGCACTTTGAGGTATGGGAACGAACGAGTGAACTCTGAAAATGTAACGCGAGATAAGGAAACGCGTAAGATGAGTGACACTTTGTACGAATTGCAGTAAATTCTGATTGACGCTCGGATTTTGCACAAGAATGGACAATTTGGGAAGAGCAGGCTCGAATATATCAATTAAGGAGAATATAATAATATATATATAGAGAGAGGGAGAATATAATAATATATTAATAATATAATAATATATAAGAATATAATAATATATAAGAATATAATAATATATAAGAATATAATAATATAATAATAATAAGCCAATTAGGGAGAATTTACTGTGAAAGTTGGGGAGAATTATTTAGGAAGAATTTATTGTCACATGTTGTTGCGATGGACAAGCTTTCGTTGCATTTTCCTCCGGCATTTCTCTTGATTTCTTGCAATGGGAAACGATTCTTGAACGGTTCATCGTGAAGTATAATGCACTTTGAAGTATGGGAACGAACGAGTGAACTCTGAAAATGTAACGCGAGATAAGGAAACGCGTAAGATAAGTGACACTTTGTACGAATTGCAGTAAATTCTGATCGACGTTCAGATTATGTACAAAAATGAGCAATTTGGGAAGATTGATATTATTATTATTATTATTTTTCGAGCCGATACGATCATTATACCACGCGAACATCATTGCGCAAACGGAATGGAGGGCTCAAATCCTCCTCCTTTATTAGAACTTCCTTAGAACTCCTTTTATTGTTCGTTTCGATTTGTTTTATCGTCGACAAAATGGCGACCGCCGCGCACCAGCCGAGCTCGTCTCTCATTGGTCAGGGTTTTGTCGTTAATAACTCGTTAACGACGCCTCGGAGAACATTTTTCTAAAGAAAACAGTTGCTCTGAATGATCTCAGGAACCTCTAATCTCCCGGAAGTAGCATAATTTTGGGACACCATGTATCCTGCCATGTTTAATACAATGTCGTCCGTTTTAGCTTTGTCGTTAACAGATAGTATCGCGTTTCTGCTGTCCGAAAGGATTATGTATTTCTCTTTTGGACCGTTGCAGGCAATTTCGAATGCTGTTTGTATAGCTATTGTTTCGGTAGTTGTGGCTGTACCGCCGTGGGGTGGTTTACATTTTTTTTTCTTTATTATGCTGTCAGTGACAGTGGCGTAACCGGCTCCTGTTTTCGAGAGACAGATCCACCCGCGAATATCTGTGTGGATACGGCGAAACTTGTTTGAAAATTCAGTGTTCATTGTTCGAAGGGAGTTGTGAAGCAATTCGAATATAATAACGTGGATATTTGTCGGCTGTTTCGACCTTTTTACGGAATTTTGTAAGAATATATTCGCGCGAGCGCATAATGCGTCGTGTATATACATATACATACGTTTCGAATCGGTTCAATTTTCATTACTATGTCGATGATACCGTACGCGTGTCTAATTGATATTTTCGCGGCGACGAGATTTTCCGATGCAAGCGTTTGAAGAAAAAGAGGAACCGCGAAAATTAGCATCGAAGGAATTAATCAGTAAATTACGAAGCAAAGAATAGTTTTATCTTTTCTATTCGATTCGTTTTTATTCCGAATTATTTCCTATACAAATGAATACTTATTCGAATGACGGATACCATTTTATTCGAGCGAATTCTTTTAATCGAATCAATTCTTATTCGGATCATTTATCTAGACGATCTAGTTTAGATACATTTTTATTCGATTGAACATTTATACGATAGCGCCAAATATAATTTTATTAGCAATTAATTTTGACCAGCTCTGAATAAATCCTCGATTTTCATCTCTTCCAATATCAAAGTTCTTGTTTGAGGCCGCATTCTCAAAGAGGCCGCAACAGTAAACTGGTTAAAAAACTTAATAAAACGTGGATCTTTTTACCCTTTTCTAGGCTGCAACTAATTGCAATTATTGCAACAGATTTCTTACTCATTGTCCAATATATATTAGCCCTTCTAATATCTTGATTCTTGATATACAGGGTGTCTCGAAAATGTCTCGCAATCCGGAAATGGGAGGTTCCTCAGGTCATTTGAAGCAACTGTTTCCTTTGCGAAAATTTTCTCCGAGGCTTCGTCTACGAGTTATTAACGAAAAACATTGACCAATAAGAGGCGAGCTCGGCTGGCGCGCGGCGGCCCAGTCAACGAGTGCACGGAGTCCAGTTCCGCTCATTGGCTCGGCCGTCTCGCGCCAACTGATCTCGCGTCTCATTGGTCACCGTTTTTCTTTAATAACTCGCAAACGGAGCCGCGGATTGCATTTTCGCTAAGGAAAAAGTTGCTTCAAATGACCTCAGGAACCCCTCATTTTCGGATTGCGAGACATTTTTGGGACTTCTAATATCTTGATTCTTGATATATTAGCCCTTCTAATATCTTGATTCTTGACATATTAGCTCTTCTAATATCTTGATTCTTGATATATTGACCCTTCTAATATCTTGATTCTTGATATATTAGCCCTTCTAATATCTTGATTCTTGATATATTAGCCTTTCTAATATCTTGATTCTTGATATATTAGCCCTTCTGATATCTTGATTCTTGATATATTAGCCCTTCTAATATCTCGATTCTTGATATATTAGCCCTTCTAATATCTTGACTCTTGATATATTAGCCCTTCTAATATCTTGATTCTTGATATAGCAGCCCTTCTAACAATCGTCCAAATTCTGAAAAATTTATATCGAATAAAATTTAGTTTCAAAAAGCGTCCGAATATCATCGCGACCGACTGTATATAAATTCTGAACAATGATAAGCGGTCCGGTTGGCGCGGAAACGACTTTCAGACGCACAATCGTCGCTCGATTAATTTCCGACGGCAGGCGGTATAAAAAGAAAATTCGACGCAGGAGTGTCTAAATGCATCTAACCCCCTCCCCGGAGGGGTGCCGCGCGGTGGTTTTGTGTTTCCCGACGTGAAAGGGGACGCAAATATACGGGCAGTCGGCGCGAGACCGAAATCGAAGCGGAACGGTTCGATCGTCAGTCAACAAATCAATCCGTTTTCCTTTCCGTTCGTTGTTTCGAACGAGTCGTTCCGCGTCGCGTCGCGTCGCTCGATCGAGGAAGCGAACCATGCGTCTCTGTTCACGGCTTCTACTCGATTCCTGGCAATTTATTTCGCTTATTCCGCGCCGAAAGTTATTCCTTCACGGCGCGGCGCCGCGCGGCGGTATCGACGGATTACGTTAGAACATTGTCCGCGGTCGACGGAACGGTGTGGGGTGGTGCATAGGGTGCCGGCGGGGGGAGGACGGCGGGGCAATTGTATTCACAGCGATGGAAACGTGATGGTTCCGCCAGCGGAACGGTGAAATTAAATTTCTCCCGAAGCTTTAATTTCAAAGTCACGGATAGCTTACGCGCCGAACGAAATGAACGCGAACTCGTTTGCAATAAATGTTACGGAACGTTTTGCTTCTGTTTATTTCACCTTTGAGCGTCGTCGAACTGCGCCAATTCTCTCAATCAGGAGAAGGAAAAAAAAACGACGGCGAATCCGTAGCCCGTTCGGGAATAGATAGAAATTAATTAACGTGATACTCTCTGCAGCTAAATAAAAGCCCGTCGACGCTCTGCTGCTTACCTCGCTTTTATGCTGGAAACTGATGATCGCAGCGAGTTCTCCCTAATCGACGCTCAGATTCAGAAGAAAGATGGACAATTTGGGCAGAAGAGAGATGCGATAACCCTTGCGGCTGTTTTTTATAGTTGTTGGCATTCGGCACAGGGCAGCTTTTTTTAATGTAAATGATACAAATAATACACATTTTGCATTTCATCGTTATCTTCCCGATAATTACCGATTTCTCGATAATTATTATATTAATAAAAATATAATTATAATTATAAAATATATATAAAATATATAATAAAAAAAAATATATAATAATAAAATATATAATAAAAAAAGTAATTATAAAATATAATTATTATATTAAATAACTTTATCTTAAGACAAAACTATATACGTGTCGTGAAATTAAAAAATCTTTTATTCAATTGAATTAAAATTGCAGCGCTGAGGGATTTCACATGAATTACATTTTTCCAACATTCTTACCTCTTGCGAATCTTAATAAAATTAAGAAATTGTAACGGAGATTGGCGTACAAAAATTAATTACTTAGAATTAAATTTTAAACAATTCTGTCACTCACACGTGGATGAAGCGACAGTCAAATACAGTTAATAATGCAATTATGATGCGCTTTTTTAATGGTGCAATTATGTTACAAGTAGGATACATTTTGTATACAATAATACAATTATGATACATTTTTTTTAAAAAACTGCTCTGTATCGATTTTAATAATTCAAATTTTGACCATAGCATGACCATAACCTGGCCATAAATTGACCTAACTGGCGATAATTTAAAAACAATGTCGATTCATACAAATATATACTTTTACTATATATGCACTTTTATGTATATTATATGCATATTATATGTATATTTAAATACATACTACTATATATGCACTTTTTTAAATTGTTTTCATGCGTAGAATCGATTCACAGGAATCGCCTGATGTTTCTTAAAAATTATAAACCCGTAACAGAAAATTAGTCGACCAGATACGGAAATTGTCCACTATCGTTCGCAATCTGAATTAGGAAGAAAAAGAACCGTATCGAGGCGGTCTAGTACTAAGCTATCTTTTTGACGAGGAGTGTACATTCCTTTGTTCCAATCTCCGTTCAAGTAATTCCTCGATGCCTCGATGAAATTAAACCTAGCCACCGTTAACCCTCGGGTTAACGTCCTGCGCGGCTGAATCGGTATCCGCCGGTGGTTCGAAAAAGTCAGAAAAAACGGCGAGCTTACCCGGTGGACGTTCGCGTTTATGATTCAATTGGACGGAGATCCGTCTCTGCGGAACGGGCGTGCGGAACGGCGAACCTCTCGCATTCTCCTTGAACCAAGTCGAAACGAACCGAGAAACGTGAATCAACAGCGTGTCCGATTCACAGGCATCCCGACTGGTCGATCGATTCCCTCGGTCTCGCCTTTTTTCAGCGGCGTGCAACCACGTTTTTCGTTCCTCCTCGGCGGGATCGAACGGCAAGGCGCGGCGCGGCGGGGCGGGGCGAGGTCTACGCGACGGAAAGGAGCCGATGTTACACGTTCCTTCGGATCCAATTCGATTCCGGCCAATTTATGTGGCCCCGTACGTTTCCGGGCGCAGTAATTACTTCGATCGTGAGCCGAGGAATCCGTGGAACCGGAAGACGCGAGGCCGGAAAATCGTTGGGTCCATCCTCTTCCCGTCTCTCCCTTTGCTCGCCACGCTTTTTTCTTCTTCCTCGCCTCTCTCTCTCTCTCTATCTCTCTATCTAGCTCTCTCTATCTCTCTATCTAGCTCTCTCTCTCTCACTCTCTCTATCTCCCCCCCTCTCTCTCTCTCTCTATCTAGCTCTCTCTCTCTCACTCTCTCTATCTAGCTCTCTCTCTCTCTCACTCTCTCTATCTCCCTCTCTCTCTCTCACTCTCTCTATCTCCCTCTCTCTCTCTCTCTCTCTCTCTATCTCTCTATCTAGCTCTCTCTCCCTCTCTCTCTCTCTCTCTCTCTCTATCTCTCTATCTAGCTCTCTCTCCCTCTCTCTCTCTCTCTCTCTCTCTCTATCTATCTCTCTCTATCTATCTCTCTCTCCCCGCCGTCTTCGTTCTTTTGCCCGGACGGCGGCTTCTCGCGGCTCCGCCGACACTTTTTAATTGGATTAAGAGGATAAAGCGTCTGTCGAGGAAACAATTTCGACGCAGCCTTGGAATTTCCACGCGGATTGATTCATTCGCGCGCGCGCGCGCGTGCACGCTCGATGGACGGATCCGACGAATTGAGACGGTTCACGGTGGAATGTATTCCTTTCGAGAGGAGATTGTCCGAGGAAATTCATCTCGGCCGTCTTGTCGACGAATACAATTGCAGCGCCGTTGTTGTTGTTGTTGTTGTTGTTGTTATTAGCGCCGTCAATCTGTTCGATCGATTTTATTTATTGGCTTTTTTATTTGCGCAATGGCTGGTCCACGGATATTTAAGCAGCTAAGAAAGCATCGGAAGGTATGTTGACACTTTTTAAAATGAAGTAACCTTTTTCAGATTGGACCAGATGATTTGAATTTGATTTTAGACGACAAAGGGACTACTTTATGACTAGACGATTACTATAATTGCTTTCCCCAATTTTATAAATTCCTTAGATCTTTTTACCCTGATCGACTAACGTTTTATCGCAAATATATAAAATCCGCGGTGCAACGATAGTTAATTTGAATTTCGACGTCGCGCTGTCAAAAGTTCGCGGCTCCTTCGCCGTCTTTTTCGACAAATCGTCGATTCGCTAACTAGACAATAACTATAATTGCTTTTTCCAATTTGTAAATTTCGACATCGCGCTGTCAAAAATTCGCGGCTCCTTCGCCGTCTTTTTCGCCGAGTCGCCGATTCGTTAACTAGACAATAACTATAATTGATTTTTCCAATTTGTAAATTCCTTAAATCTTTTCACCCTGATCGACTAACGTTTTATCGCGAACGCGTAAAATCCGCGGTGCAACGATAACTAATTTGAATTTCGACATCGCGCTATCAAAAGATCGCGGCTCCTTCGCCGTCTTTTTCGCAGAGTCGTCGATTCGCTAACTAGACAATAACTATAATTGATTTTTCCAATTTGTAAATTCCTCAAATCTTTTTACCCTGATCGACTAACGTTTTATCGCGAACGCATAAAATCCGCGGTGCAACGATAGTTAATTTGAATTTCGACGTCGCGCTGTCAAAAGTTTGCGGCTCCTTCGCCGCCTTTTTCGACGAATCGTCGATTCGCTAACTAGACAATAACTATAATTGCTTTTTCCAATTTGTAAATTTCGACGTCGCGCTGTCAAAAATTCGCGGCTCCTTCGCCGTCTTTTTCGACGAGTCGTCGATTCGCTAACTAGACAATAACTACAATTGATTTCTCCAATTTGTAAATTCCTTAAATCTTTTTACCCTGATCGACTAACGTTTTATCGCGAACGCATAAAATCCGCGGTGCAACGATAACTAATTTGAATTTCGACATCGCGCTATCAAAAGATCGCGGCTTCTTCGCCGTCTTTTTCGCAGAGTCGTCGATTCGCTAACTAGACAATAACTATAATTGATTTTTCCAATTTGTAAATTCCTTAAATCTTTTCACCCTGATCGACTAACGTTTTATCGCGAACGCGTAAAATCCGCGGTGCAACGATAGTTAATTTGAATTTCGACGTCGCGCAGTCAAAAGATCGCGGCTTCTTCGCCGTCTTTTTCGCAGAGTCGTCGATTCGCTAACTAGACAATAACTACAATTGATTTTTCCAATTTGTAAATTCCTCAAATCTTTTCACCCTGATCGACTAACGTTTTATCGCAAATACATAAAATCCGCGGTGCAACGATAACTAATTTGAATTTCGACGTCGCGCTGTCAAAAGTTCGCGGCTTCTTCGCCGTCTTTTTCGTCGTCCTTTTCGCAGAGTCGTCGATTCGCTAACCCGAAGCACGCCACGAAAATGATAAAAACATTTGAAACGAACGTTCCCGACTCAAAACAGAAAAAAAACGATAGAAAGAAAGAAACACAGAAAAAAGAGTAGAAACTTTTCTCCAATAATCAGGCTGCGAGTTTAGGTTGGCGAACCACGCTGGAGACGGTACAGTGAATCCAGGAAACTGGTGCAGAGGCCGCAAGAAAGGAACTTTTGTGTTCGATACAGTTGAAAACTCGAACTGTCGATTCGCAGAAGTTCTCCGTGACTTTTTCGCGACCATTTCTACCTCCCGTGTAAAAATAAAACGGTAAACCCATTGTTTTCGTGCATCTCCTCTTCTTCCTGCTCGTCGATCTCGCAAAATTCTCCAACGACGGAGCTTGTTTTACCCCGCGATGCATTGTTTACGTGACGAAAATAATAACGCGTGCGTGCGCGCGCGCGCAACCGGAACTGCTGTCGGAGCCGCGTAAAAATAGAGACCTTTCGCGACAAGCGTGTCCTTCGCGCTGAAAGGAAAGCGTCGAACAGGGAAACGTTTGTCGCATATTTCGCAAATATTTTATCAGACATTTTTACGTCGATTCGTCGAAACCATTCAGTATGATCGTAAGCGAAACGATTGCAAATTGAACTGTTCCTTATAATCGTAATCTTAACTCATTGTCCGCCGACGTCCCATTTTTGGAACACTCTTCCAAATTTTGTTTCTTTAAAAATCTGCAACTTACAAATAAAATACAAACATTAAAATGGTGAGAACATGTCACATGGTCCATGAAAGCATTAAGAATTCCCGCTATTTTGTTTTAAATCATTGTAAGCTTCATAATCGTAATCTGAACACATTATCCGCCGATGTCCCATTTTTGGAACGCTCTTTCAAATTTTGTTTCTTTTAAAAATTGCAACTTCTAAGTAAAATACGGGCATTCAAATGGTGAGGACATGTCACGTGCTCCATGAAATTATTAAGAATTCCTGCTATTTTGTTTTAAATCATTGTAAGCTTCATAATCGTAATCTTAACCCATTGTCCGCCGATGTCCCATTTTTGGAACGCTCTTTCAAATTTTGTTTCTTTTAAAAATTGCAACTTCTAAGTAAAATACGGGCATTCAAATGGTGAGGACATGTCACGTGCTCCATGAAATTATTAAGAATTCCTGCTATTTTGTTTTAAATCATTGTAAGCTTCATAATCGTAATCTTAACCCATTGTCCGCCGATGTCCCATTTTTGGAACACTCTTCCAAATTTTGTTTCTTTAAAAATCTGCAACTTCCAAATAAAATACAGGCATTAAAATGGCGAGAACATGTTGCGTGCTCCATGAAAGCATTAAGAATTCCCTCTATTTTGTTTTAAATCATTGTAAGCTTCATAATCGTAATCTTAACCCATTGTTCGCCGATGTTCCATTTTTGGGACACTCTTTCAAATTATTTTTCTTTAAAAATCTGCAACTTCCAAATAAAATACAGGCATTAAAATGGCGAGAACATGTCGCCTGCTCCATGAAAGCATTAAGAATTCCCGCTATTTTGTTTTAAATCATTGTAAACTTCATAATCGCAATCTTAACCCATTGTCCGCCGATGTCCCATTTTTGGAACACTCTTCCAAATTTTGTTTCTTTAAAAATCTGCAACTTACAAATAAAATACAAGCATTAAAATGGTGAGAACATGTCACATGGTCCATGAAAGCATTAAGAATTCCCGCTATTTTGTTTTAAATCATTGTAAGCTTCATAATCGTAATCTTAACCCATTGTTCGCCGATGTTCCATTTTTGGGACACTTTCAAATTATTTTTCTTTAAAAATCTGCAACTTCCAAATAAAATACAGGCATTAAAATGGCGAGAACATGTCGCTTGCTCCATGAAAACATTAAGAATTCCCTCTATTTTGTTTTAAATCATTGTAGACTTCATAATCGTAATCTTAACCCATTGTTCGCCGATGTCCCATTTTTGGAACACTCTTTCAAATTTTGTTTCTTTTAAAAACTGCAACTTCCAAATAAAATACGGGCATTAAAATGGCGAGAACATGTCGCCTGCTCCATGAAAACATTAAGAATTCCCTCTATTTTGTTTTAAATCGTAAAATTAAATTGTAAATATTTCAGGTTGAACCTAATAATCTCAATTTAATCTCTTTTTTTGTATTTTTGAATTGCGGCGGGTAATGAGTTAAAATCTATGAAAGTTTCTCTCGTGTTTAAAGATGATCGATAAAATGAATCATAAGGAAAACGTTACAGGCTCGAGACGGCGGAGCCATAATCTGCGACAAGTGTGATTGTCTCGTTCGAACGTATTCGCGGCTCCGTCGGAGAGCACAGCTAGCTTGACTAATTCCCATCGGTTCGAGATCGCGATACTCGATCCTCAAGAATACTAACGTCAGTCGCTTCGATCAATATTCAATTATCGGAGTAGGCCAGGAACGTTGAAGATCGTTTGTTATAGAGGACTATGTTATTTCACGCAACTGTGTTATTTCACGCAACCGTGTTATTTCACGCAACCGTGTTATTTCTGCGCCACGGCAATGTGTTTTGTAACGTCCCGAATAGGACGGCAGTTTCGACCGATCGAAACGAAGCCTCGTCAAGCTTACTCCACGCTCGACAGAGCGTACCCCCTTGCATGGCAATGTTGTAATTGTCGATCATCATTTTTATAAGATGCAGCTATGAGTACGCGGGAAATCAAAATATGAAGCAAGAAACGCGTTCGCGACTCTTTCGAATTTGTTATTCGTGATTTGATCTCTGGAAGATCAGAATTGAACGGGAACATATTTAATAAGAATTAACAATGTGAACGCAGAACTAATTGCGTACCACAAAATTACGCAAATATATTTAATTAATTGGAAAATGAGAAGGTGATATTGTGTAATATATTTTATGACAGCTCCACACGAATCATCACAGACGTTTAGACCATTTAAAATGAACATTCAAAGCATTTAAAACGTTTCAAATTAACATTTAAAGCATTTGGAACATTTAAAATATTTAAAATTAACATTTAAAGCATTTAAAACATTTAAAATTAACATTTAAAACATTTAAAATATTTAAAATTAACATTTAAAACATTTAAAACATTTAAAACATTAAAAATCAAAGAGACATTTAAAATTTCCAAATAATTGTATAAAAAGTATTTCAATAAAATATTCTCGTGAAAAATAATATCCTATCTTGAACATTGAACAATTAAAAAAATATATTGTTCTCTTGTTTCTCCTTTATAGCATTTAAAACATTTAAAATTAACATTTAAAACATTTAAAACATTAAAAATCAAAGAGACATTTAAAATTTCCAAATAATTGTATACAAAGTATTTCAATAAAATATTCTCGTGAAAAATAATATCCTATCTTGAACATTGAACAATTAAAAAATATATTGTTCTCTTGTTTCTCCTTTATAGTCAAGGAGGTTATCATACGCGCATCGGAATACAAGCAGCCTCGTGTGAAACGGATCTGATTTACCGGTAACGTGCATCGAAGGCCAAATCGAGTCGCTGAAATTTCCCTTGACCCTGTCGAAACATGAAATTTGCCCCAGTTTATCGTCGCGATCCGCGCTTTTCTCTCGAGTCGGCTAAAAAGGCGAAAAAGACGGCGAGAGCCGGCGAGTAAAACGATGTGAAAAAGATGACCGAAAACCTCGGCTCTCCATAATTCACGGTGCTTCTGTTTCTACAAAGCTGCGCGCATAAAACGGGCAGGTCGACGCTTTTAATTAGCACGGGGCTAAGATTCGGCAATTAGGCGCGCGCGCTCGCTTCGCTTCGGTTCGAAATTATTTTCAGCCGCGTTTGGAACTTTTAATGGTGTCCGTTAATTGGTGTCTGCTAATTGGTGAACACATTGTTGACGCATTAGCCGCTGTTTCAAAACTTTGCGTGATCGCTGCGAAGAAGTTGGAACAACTGCGCGATCTTTTAAACGGTGTATAAATGCAAAACACGGGAATTTAGAACACGAAAATATAGGAGAAAATTGTTTATAACAGGCAATTCACTTCAGATTCTCGTGATGCGTGAAACTGTTACATGCAACTCGCGCGTTTCGAATAACTGTTTTTCTCTGCGAAAAAAGTCGCTCTTTTCTAGTTTCCAGAATATTCAGGACAAACTGTAGACACAGTAATTTCTCTCGGAAATGCCAAATTTCGGGTTGCTGCGAATTTCCCTGTCCTACGCCTCTGTGATTTATTGCTACGCCGATGCTAAGGTTCGACGGAAGACAAAATCCTACAAAATCGCTCGAATTTCAATATTTGCAAGCAAACAACTGAACATGATAAAAGAGAAACAACACGTTTTTAGTGATCGATGCACGCAGAGCACTGAACGCGTCCGCCGCGCTAGTTCCATAAAAATTGTTCTATAAAACTGTAGGTCTCGCAGCGGGTAACGGAAAGGGAGAATGCGACCGTCGTAAAAGAATATCAACGCGCCAAAATGAAGAGAGTATTCCGTTCGAGCATCTTTCTAGTCCCTTTGTGGCAGATTTTATGAGGATTCCCCTAATGTTGTTAAGAAGGTAGTAGCCTTTCCACCGTCTCTGGAAAAACCTCTTCTGCCGGCGGATGTACCAGTATAACGGCTAGCCGAGGTGTGCTTGAATAGGGGAAGTATCATCCGACATGTCTTTAGTTCGGATTTACGACGGATAAGAAAACATAGCCACAGTTGCAGAAAATATTTCGAACGAAATCCTTATCGTTGCACCTTTCTATTTCCGGCGAATTACTCGCGATAAAACTTTTCCCCGATAAAATCCGTGCTATTTTTCAAGGTTGATTTTTGCTGCGTTCTCGGAGTCCAGTTTTCAACCAGGTCGCAGTTTTATCTCAGCTCGCGTACGATTGTTTTTTACTTATAATCAAAATTTTGGTCTTTTTAAAAATAATTTCACGAAAATTTTGAAGCACCGCCGTTAACAACGCGTTCCCGCCCTTCTGAGTCCAGTTTTCGAGCAGGTCGCAATTTTATTTCAGCTCGCGTACGATTGTTTTCTACTTATAATCAAAATTTTGGTCTTTTCAAAAATAATTTCACGAAATTTTTAAAGCACCGCCGTTAATAACGCGTTCCCGCCGTTTTGAGTCCAGTTTTCAAGCAGGTCGCAGTTTTATTTCAGCTCGCGTGCGATTGTTTTCTACTTGTAATCAAAATTTCGGTCTTTTTAAAAATAATTTCACGAAAATTTTAAAGCACCACCGTTAACAACGCGTTCCCGCCCTTCTGAGTCCAGTTTTCGAGCAGGTCGCAATTTTATTTCAGCTCGCGTACGTTTGTTTTCTACTTATAATCAAAATTTCGGTCTTTTCAAAGGTAATATCACGAAATTTTTAAAGCACCGCCGTTAATAACGCGTTCCCGCCCTTCTGAGTCCAGTTTTCGAGCAGGTCGCAATTTTATTTCAGCTCGCGTACGTTTGTTTTCTACTTATAATCAAAATTTCGGTCTTTTCAAAGATAATATCACGAAATTTTTAAAGCACCGCCGCGTTAATAACGCGTTCCCGCCGTTCGCGAGATTCAATACCCACGCGACTGAGACTAGCAAGCGATTGGCTGCTCGAAATAGTTTGTTACCGATTCGCAAATTGCACGACGTCGACGATAACAAAGCAGCTCGGGAGATAGCGGTGCGCGATGAGCGGTGAAGCAATTTGAAACGAGCTCGCGAAAAGCGTAGCGTGACTCTGACAGGGCGCGAAATAATCTTTCAAACCGGGTTGCAAACACGACAGCTCGGAATGGAATCGACCGAACGGAGACCTCAGGGTTCCGGCAACCCGTTGAAAAAAAAAAAGAACAGCAAGAAAATCGGCGGACCGGCGAATAAAATGCGAGAGAGAACAGTGTGGTCCCTTCGATGTGACGGCACAACAAGCCCATTCGTTAGAACTTTCGTTCGCCGCGACGACTGTCCCATTCCGCTTCGCGATTCTCTTGTGCCGGGCCACGTGATCGACCGCAGGAAGGACAAGCCGTGCCGAAATGAAAATTCATAAATCGGTCAACAGCCGTCGCGTCCCGTCGCGTCGTGTCGCGTCGTCCTGAAAGCTCGTCCGAGCCGCTGCTGCACCGTCGTCGTTCTGTCGCGATTCCAGCTCCGCGGGCCGTGTTCTTCTTCAAATCCTCGTTAAAAAGTTGAAGTGGACTCCTGAGTGGGATTGATAAGTAGTCATACGGAACACCGTGTACAGCCACGTAAAGAACAACGAGGGACGGTCTAATAATCATTTGAATTTCATCCGAGACGGCGCGCGGCCGAGACCGTCGAAACTTTTCCAGTGTCCCCGCCGTTTTTCACCGTTCGTTTGTCCTTTCATTAATTTATTTTTTCATCCAACTTCTTGATGGATAAGTTAGGCCGCCGTAATCATCGGGTTGCTGCCTAGATAATTGCGAACTTCAACGCTATAACATTCGGTGGGCAGAGTTCAACTCTTGCGCGTACGATTAGCTGTGTTCGACGAGTATGCTCGTCGTCGCGGCGCGGTTAACTGGTTAAGTTGAATGAAACTAAAGCAAGCGAAAGATTCTGTGCATATTTTCTAAGATAACGAGGCACGATTACGGCTGAAAATGAAATGGAAATTGTTACGTAAACGTGGCACTGTGCATCGTTGTTCAATCGTTTCCCTTCGCACGCATCATTTTCTTATCAAAGATCATGATTCAGAGGGATAAGGCTGGACGAAGTAGAAAGTAAAAAGATAAGGAACACTCTAATATGCAAGTAACGTCCACGATATTTGCGGCTTAGTCGTTTAAAATATTTTATGTAAATTTCTTTCTCGAAACGATCATCGAAGGAAAAGTGTACGAAGAAATTGCATGCGGAATGATTTTGCGAAAGATTTTGTCAAGAATTACTTAAAATTTCTAAAGTAAAAATCGAAATGACTGCATTGTTATACAGGTTGTTCCAAAAATATCTCTCAATCTGGGAACGAAGGGTTCCCCAGGCGATTTGAAGCAACTTTTTCCTTTACAAAAATTCTCTCCGCGGCTTCGTTAACGAATTATTAACAGAAAGACAGTGACCAATGAGAGGTGATCTCGACCGCGCGAGGCGGACCAGTCAACAAGCGCACGGAGCCCAGTTCCGTTGATTGGCTCGACCGCCTCGCGTCAGCCGATCTCTGATTGGTCGCTGTTTTTCGTTAATAACTCGCAAACGAGTGCACCGATTGCATTTTCGCTAAGGAAAAAGTTGCTGCAAATAACCTCAGCAATCCCCCATTTCCAGATTCAGGACATTTTCAGGACACCCTGTAGACGGAAAACCCCGTTCTCTCCGCTCACGTTGGAAGAGAAAACGGCGCGCCGTCTAGGCAGACCGCCATATCTTCAAGGTGTTACACGAATCGATTCGAAATCTTCGTCTTATAGTTATTAGACCGCGGCGTGGACGCGCATTTTGGATGCAACATCAATCTCTATTTCGGGAAATGCCTTCCCCCGGCTTAATATCAAGGCACCGGGGATCCGTGTAATCTACATAGATTTTACGGAGCGACCGAACGGGGGGGCCGTCCCGAAAGTGAAATAGAATCGCGGGGCCGCAATAAATGTCCAGCTGTTCCCTTTCGTCGCGCGAGCTGCCGGGCGGTATCGGAGAACGCTCGACTTTCCGCGAATTTCAATCAGCAAGACAGACCCCTCCAGCAACAAGGCCTCGATAGTTTTCGAGGATCGACGAACCGTCGGCCGTAAAATCCAGAGCGGGCCGGCCGCGCGGATCGGCGCGCGCGGTTTCACGAACAATTTCGCCGACAGCGAGCGGGGCCGTGGAACGAACGACAACGGCCCCGACCTGTAATCAGTTTATACAGTTCTTCGGCAAAAACCGAAACGGTATAGCGGAAAGAGAGAGAGAGAGAGAGAGAGAGAGAGAGAGAGAGAGAGAGAGAGAGGGAGAGAGAGAGTGTGGGCGGGGAGGGCGGCCCTCGGGTCTCTCGAAGGAAGCTCGAGGACCCGGAGCGCGTTCCGACGAGCCAACGAAACCGGAGGCGCGGTTAAACTCCGCGCGGGAAAGTGGGTAATGCCGTGGCGAGGAGAGGTACCAGAGAGACCGTCGAAGAGAGGAGAAGAGTGCGGCTGATGGGCGGAGGAGGAGGAGGGTGTTGCCGGCGGAACGTTCCCTCCACCCATGCCATTAACGGAATCCCCATAAAATCTAGCGGTCGGGGTGGCCGAGAAGAGGGTGCCTGCAGACTGTGCGGTGGCGGCCACTCGTTTACCAAGAAGGAGCACTTCTCTAGCTCGCGAGGCCGGCAACTAGAAGCTGCTTTATTTACCGGAGTTTATTTACCCGGTCCTAACGTCAGCCCGTGCAAGTTCACCAGGTCGAATATATATTGGACGGCTGTTGACTCAGTATTCGCCGGAGAGAACTTCGGTTTACCGAGTTGTCCCCGGCCTCCTTCCTCCTACCATCCGCCTCCGGGTTCGTCAAGCGAAATTCTTCGGGCGAGAAGGCGTGTCTCTGCTTTTGTGGTAATGGCTCTTCCTCTCTACGCCGAGGCAGAAAACGGCGCTGTTTCTGGAAAGGCTTCCTCCCGCGTAGGTGGCGATCGACGCCAACGAACGATTTACTTGCCGTCGTTCGCCTTTCTTTCGTTCAATGGAAGATGATCCGGAAGGTTCCTCGATAGCCGAACGGTTTCTTCGTGCCGTTCGAGCGGCGGTAGGCTGCGCCGGATGCGCAATGGCTAACCGGGAACAGCGAGACAAAGACGCGGAATTGAAAAATGTAAGAACGAACGAAACACGCTCTCGGACGCTGTTCCGAGTTTATGCGTAGACGGCCGATCCTCGTTCGCTTGCTCCCTTTTTTAAGGTCCCGATCTTTACCGAGACCATTGGACGATGCGCAGGGATTTGCGCCTTTTACTGCGCGAAGGACCACCCAATATCGCGGGAATGAATTAATTCGGGAAACTGTTGCGTTTGAGATTGCGCGAGACCTCGGTTACTGTGCCCTACGTGCTCCGAATATCGAGCCTTTAATATTCGACGTGTTTCAATCGATCTTGTTTTCTGTTAATGTTAAATTATTAATTGTTAATTATTATCAATCATTCTGTTAATATTAACTTGGGAAGTTCACGTCAGAGACGACTGCTTTAATGAAATTTCATATTTATATTTCTTTAAAAATATGATTCGAGATTATGCAAGCGTATCCTGTGGCAAGGGGCACAGTAACTGACGCATTGAACGTAAAACGATTTATTCGTTCAGTATTAAATTATTAATTGTTAATTATTCTCAATTATTCTGTTAATATTAACTTGGGAAGTTCACGTCAGAGACGACTGCTTTAATGAAATTTCATATTTATATTTCTTTAAAAATATGATTCGAGATTATGCAAGCGTATCCTGTGGCAAGGGGCACAGTAACTGACGCATCGAGCGGAAAACGATTCGTTCGTTCAGTATTTCTACGAGATATTTTATAAAGCTAACAGAAAATTTCGCGAATTCGTTATTAAAAAATTGAAATCATTTTTATGGTGTTTTAAGAACTTCCATCTTTCGCATGGTTTCACTTTAACAAATGAATTATATTATATATATTATTATTATTACATATATTATATATAATATAATTAATTAATCAGGTTTAAATGGAAAATATTAACACGCCTTATTAGGTAAATATATCGAGCTAATTGTGCTCGAAAATGAACAGAAGGCACAGTAATTGGCTACTACTCCACAGTAATTGGCTCCGCTACCGTGTAGTCGGAGAATAACTAACCGGTAGTTTGATGAATTCGTCAATTAGTTTATTGTATAGGGTTGCAGAATTGATATAATAGTTTCTCTCTCTCTCTCTCTCTCTCTCTCTCTCTCGCATGCTATTCAATTTGCCAGCGATGCTTGTTCATCGAGGATAATCGCATGTCAGTGGAACAAGATCGTGGGTGGGCGATCGTGCGACAATTCGTTTGCACAAAGGGATTAGACTCGATAACACGAATCATCAATTGATGAAGACTGATTGCGAAAGTCGGGCGACGGAGGAGGAGGGGGGAGGGGGGACATTGTCATGGAGATTTCTGAGCTGATTTGATGGGAACGTAAAAGCGTATCTCTCCTCGCTTCCCCCCCCCCCCTCCCCTTCGCAGCAGCGCCAACACTCGCGTCGTTTTCGAAACGTGACTTAAGAATTCGTTAACTTCAGCCTCGCTGAAATGTTTTTCTCGTCCCTGCATCCGAAAGTTTTATAATTCGATTCTCCTACGTTCCTCCACGAGATTCTGCTCGAGGCGATACATTTTGTTAATCATTCAATCAATCGATTATTAAGCGCTGTCTCTTGTACGATCGTCTGCGGCGTAGAAAATATGAAAATTTCAATGAATCAAGACATCGCACAGTCGCAAGCATTCTGCCGAAATTCTAGCTTTTTAATAATCAATTTGACACCTCGTCTGCCACGTCACTCAAACACGGGCGACGAAATTATCTGCTCCGATTTCGAGGTTAATTTTCACGCTGATCTTTTATTAGGATCCGCGAGAAGGTACGAACGCGTTGAAAAAGTGGTGCCTTTTTTCGATTTTAATTGGAAGAATCAATCTTAATTAGATTAAGTACAGTACCTTAATCCTATGAAATTTTCTAGATCGTTAAAACGCTGGTCAAAAGGTTAAACAGCTGTTCGTATTGTGTCTCCAAGATTTATCTTTGCTCGTGACAAATTGGTTTAAAAAAATGATTTCAAGAGCGCAAATGGACTTAACCCCATGCGAATTAATTCGATGAAATTAATACCACTTAAAACAAACTCCTCGTTAGCTTCGGCTCGATTCAATTAATTGCGCCGTTTATTTTGAATGCGGCGCGAGTCCAGTTTCTTTTTAGTTATAAATTAAAAGGTTGCACCAAATTAATCACAAATTGTGTGATATCTCAATTAACAAAAAAAAAAAGAAAATAGACTTACACCACTTTCAAAATAATCGTTTCCAAAGATTTTTTTATCGATCCATTTTTAATATTTGAGCCGTTTATTTTGAAAGTGGCATAAGTCACTTTGTTTTTAAGTCGATATATTATTATAATATATTATATATTATTATTATTATTATTATTATATATATATATATATATATATATATATATATTATTATAATAATATATCGACTTAAAGAAAAGAAAGATGTCAGTATCCTGAGATAACAAATACAAGTAGATCTTCTCGAAAGATAGCATCCATATTTTTAAATATAATATATATTATATATATATATATTATTATTATTATATTTTGAAAGTGGCATAAGTCACTTTGTTTTTAAGTCGATATATTATTATAATAATATAATAATATATCGATATCCATATTTTTAAATATAATATATATTATATATATATATTATTATTATTATATTTTGAAAGTCGATATATTATTATAATAATATATCGACTTAAAAACAAAGTGACTTATGCCACTTTCAAAATATAATAATAATAATAATAATAATATATATATATATATATATATATATATATATATATATATATATATATATAATATATATTATATTTAAAAATATGGATGCTATCTTTCGAGAAGATCTACTTGGATTTGTTATCTCAGGATACTGATATTTTTCTCAGTACAAATAATTTCGTATAAACATTAAAAAATCACCACTTTTCATTACGGTAATGTGACTTACGCCACTTTCAAAATAAACGGCTCATTTCAGGGCGAAAAAAAATGATCTATCGGTCGCCGACATTTCAGACAGGACATTACACATAGTTCCTCGGTAAAATTCTGTTCCCGAGGGGGGGAAAAAGGGACGCGCGACAATTCTCTTTGTACCTGCCTCTCGTTCTATGGAATAAACTGATACAACTTCGGACAGGTTCTCGGGATTCATCAGCGATAAGAGAGCGAAACGCGGCGTTCGTCGCTGCACACGCGGACGCTCCGTCGTGCTTCTTTTCACTTTAACTTGACGATGCGCGATGACACGGACACGATAAAACCAAACTTTCCACGGGGAACCACCAGCCCGGCAGAACTTTTCAATCGGCTCGGACGCGGGAAAACAAACCTGAATCGCTCTCCTGCGGAACTCCGTCGCCAAAGGAATTCGATATAACAAGAGCAGCTTCGAGCGGCGCGACGCGACCCCCTGTGTGCTGCGACGCGATAATCTCGCGTCCCGTATTCTACGAGTCCTGCCCAATATTTCGACTGTGTATCGAAAATTCCAGGTCACTTAGCGAATTCCGCCGTTCCTCCGAGTTTCGCGACGCGAGCGCCGAAGGGAGAGAGAGGCGACGGCTAATGGAATCTTTTCGGAGCAATCGTTGCAAGTACAAGCTGCAGTATTTTATGTCACGGACATCGATCGAAGAATTCGAGATTTCAAGATCAGCGAGAGAAATTGACAGTGAAAAGAATTGTCATGGATTTGGCGATTTAAACACCGGTTCGGATGCAATTTATGGCTCCTTCGTGTCCCTTTTTTTCTCGCGATGTATGCTATACGATGCAATACATGCATGTGTATGATATAATGCACATAATAATAGTAATAGTAATAGTAATAATAGTAATAATAATAATAGTAATAATGTAATAATAGTAATAATAATAATACTAATAATAATAATAGTAATAGTAATAATAGTAACAGTAATAATAGTAATAGTAATAATAATAGTAATAATAATAATAGTAATAGTGTAATAATAGTAATAATAATAATACTAGTAATAATAATAGTAATAGTAATAATAGTAACAGTAGTAATAGTAATAGTAATAATAGTAATAATAATAATAGTAATAGTGTAATAATAGTAATAATAATAATAGTAATAGTGTAATAATAGTAATAATAATAATACTAATAATAATAATAGTAATAATAATAGTAATAGTAATAATAGCAATAATAATAATAGCAATAATAATAATAATAGTAATATAAGAATATGGTTGTTTAATAAGCGTTTCTTGCTGAAATATACAAGTACCTTCGTCGATATTTTTTATTGTCGACATATTTCTAGTTTCACAGTTCAGTACAGTTTCAAATTGTGCATAATCTAATTGCATTATTAATACATTAGGCATGAAATCCATAGATTTTGTAGTAAAATTATGGAACGAAGTCCTTCATACTTGATGAATGTTAGCATTATTAGTTTCTGCGCGTCGTTTTCTCATCTTCATCTTTTACATCGCACGAGTTACTTAGCTAAAAAAATACATAAAACCTCTAAAAATGATTACAATTATAGCTCACTATATTTATCTCATTAGAACTCACTATACACCTTTCTTCTCGGAGAAGAAAGTTTCACTTGCATCGTGACACATTTTTACGAAAAAATGCTGATGCCAATCTGGCGACTGCTTCGCGAAAGAATGCCCGAACCGGCCTAACCTTCGAGCAGCCGGAGAGGATGTTCGTAAAAGGACCTTCCCGTTCTTCATCCCGGTCGATTTCTTTTGTCGTCACAGTTCAAGGATCCCGAAGGAAATGACCCAGCAGCACGGCGCGTTTTAATGACAGGAACGAAGGTTAATTCGATTCAGGGACACAATCGCCAATCAGAGACGAATCGTTGAATTATCCGCTGCTTGTCGGACCCGTCGCTGGGCCCTAGATCAGTAGGTCCATCATGAAAACAGGATTATCTTGGCCACTCCTTTGACACGCCGCCCACGAGTATCGAAAACCTGCGCACCGATCTGCCAGTCATCTCTGCGGCCCGGAACAGCGAATACGATATCCTCCGAATTCTCTTTTTCATTGGCGAATAGATCGATGCTGTTCGTGACAGTAAAATTATATATTTATTTATACATTATCCTAATAATATATATTATACAATATATAATAATATCCTAATAATATCCTAATAATATATTATATAATTATACATAATTAATCTTAATAATATATACTATATAATGTACAATAATATCCTAATACTATCCTAATAATATATTATATAATTATACATAATTAATCTTAATAATATATACTATATAATGTACAATAATATCCTAATAATATCCTAATAATATATTATATAATTATACATAATTAATCTTAATAATATATACTATATAATGTACAATAATATCCTAATACTATCCTAATAATATATTATATAATTATACATAATTAATCTTAATAATATATACTATATAATGTACAATAATATCCTAATAATATCCTAATAATATATTATATAATTATACATAATTAATCTTAATAATATATACTATATAATGTACAATAATATCCTAATAATATCCTAATAATATATTATATAATTATACATAATTAATCTTAATAATATATACTATATAATGTACAATAATATCCTAATAATATATACTATATAATGTATAATAATATCCTAATAATATACATATATTATATAATATATAATATCCTAATTTATTATTATTAATAATTATATATAATATAATATACACACAATAACATAACTATTGTTTACCGACCAAATCTATTGTTAAGAGAATTCAGAGCTCAATTAATTAATTAACCGCATACAATTTATTTCTTTTTTTTTATATTTTCGTACGCACAGATTACATTTTAAGACTCAAATCAGAACTTTCGAAAATATGACTTACGCCACCATGATTCCAACCCACCCACATGTCAATCGCAGACATAAATAACCAAATGAACAATATATATCATGGAACAATAGTTTCGCATAATACCCAAAAAATTTTGCAATAACATCCGTGTCACGTTTCAAACTATTTTCGCAATGTTAATCTCGGCTCCCGTCTCCCCCGACGCGAATACTTTTTACATCCGCGACGTTATGGCAGTCCCAGAGTATCGGCAAATTTGTCGCGAACGGCAACGGCGACGCTTTAATTTCGCCCTGCCGGCGGATAATTATCGTCGGGGTATCGATCCGGCCCCCGAAAGGGGCCGCGCAAGTTCTTGCGACAATGCTGATTGTTCGAAGTTGATCATCGGATAAGTCGGATGCGGCAACGGGCGGCGGAAGTTGGCGTTCTAAACCATTGCGGGGCACACAGGCCGAACAATGTGGCATTGTTGGTCAATGGAGCTAATCTCGCGAATCTGTCGGCCCGAGCGGAATTTCCCTCCGCGATGGAGGGAACAAACGGAGATGGGAATGAATCTGATGGCAAGTGACAAAGCAACAGAAGGGGGTTAGCTTTCGGTCGGTATAATGTCAACTGCGTAATCCAGCCGCAACGATGGACTGACAGTTCACTTCTGGCTCCGCAGAAGCTCCCTCTTTCCGAGGGGTCGGCAACAGGCTTCCAACGTATAGCATCAGCCATTTGGTAAACGTCACCGAGTGCTCCTATGACGGCGTATCAGTATGCTCGGACTTTGATTGAAGAAAGGGAGGGAGCAAAGTAGAACAATTGATAGACAAAGGGCGAGCGCCAAACAGGCTCCAGCGAATTCTGGCAAAGCGATTCGCCTCTCTGGCCGGAGCCAGCGAGCTCTAACGCGGCTAATACGCGATCCCCCGCGCTTCACGGAATTATGCTGGTATAGCGCGACAACGATATTACGTACGGGAACAGATAAAGATGTGGTTTCTGCGAGAGAACGGTCGTTAATAACTGTCTTCGGGAACGCGATGCGTATCTCTTGGGCGCCGGTTGCTATCGATGCTTCGATTCGATGGCTTATGGTTAGACACCCGAGTAGTCTGCAAGGATATTAATTAAGGGGCTAAACGGTCTTAGAGTGATGGCGAAACTAGGGTTTCACAGATGTTTGTGTTGGAGTTATTAAGAATTAAATCCCTTTGTTGGAGTTATTAAGAATTCTATTTTTAATCGTCATGGTCACTCGGGTAATTTGTGGGAACACAGAGGAATTGTTTAAAATATATTACAGTTGTATAGACTGTCCCAAAAATGTCTCGTAATCCGGGAATGGAAGGTTCCTGAGGTCATTTGCAGTAACTTTTTCCTTTGCGAAAATGCAATCCGCGGCTTCGTTTGCGAGTTATTAACGAAAAACGGCGACCAATGAGATCAACTGGCGCGTGACGGCCGAGCCAATCGGCGGAACTGGGCTCCGCGCGCTCGTCGACTGGACCGCCTCGCGGCAGTCGAGCTTGCCTCTCATTGGTCAGTGTTTTTTTCGTTCATAACTCCTTAACCGTGCCTCGGAGAGAATTTTTGTAAAGGAAAAAGTTACTTCGTATGACCTCGGGAACCTATTTTCGGATTG